>NC_143024.1:81789482-82074482 GCF_057628025.1 Oncorhynchus mykiss | reverse complement strand
AAGAGGAGGGAGACAGAAACTAAAAAGAAGAGATACAGACACACACAAACACGCCATCCTGCAGTTCAGGAACCTCTCTCCAGCTCTGCTGTGAAGTGATCGAGGAAGACAGATGAAAGTGCCACTCATTAAACACTTAAGAGAGAAGAGCAGGAGAGATGGCCGAAACACACACTGATAACACCTCAGCTACAGACATGCTAGCTTCACCTCTGACCTGGAAGATGCTGTCTCAGGCCAGGGGAAGGAGAGACCACTCCACATAGGCCGTAGAGAGAGCAGAGGGATGGCCCAGAGAGCAGAGAGAGAGGGACAGGGATGACAGGATGGAAGGATAAAAGACACACCCAGAGGCTGACTCACTTTCACAAACTCAAGGGAGGATTGATTGCCAGTCTGAAACACTGGAGTAAAAGACTCAAGAAGCAGTTCTTAGGAGCTGACATTTGAGTTCTATCAAAGACCAATCCCCCCCCCCCCCCCCCCCCCATGCACACACACACACAAGTTGGTTTTACTATCCTTGTGGGGACCAAACAATTGATTCACATTCAAATTCCTATTTTCCCTAACCCGAAACCTTAACATCTAACTCTAACTTCTAACCCTAACCCCTGACAATAATTCAAACCCGAAACCTTAACATCTAACTCTAACTTCTAACCCTAACCCCTGACAATAATTCTAACCCTAAACCTAACATCTAACTCTAACTTCTAACCCTAACCCCTGACAATAATTCTAACCCTAAACCTAACATCTAACTCTAACTTCTAACCCTAACCCCTGACAATAATTCTAACCCTAAACCTAACATCTAAAACAGCCTTTTTCCTTGTGGGGACTGGCGAAATGTCCCCACTTCTCTGAATGTTCCTTGTTTTACTATCCTTGTGAAGATAGTAAAATCCAAAACACACACACACACACAGTTTCAATTATGATATCCCTTCATGTCTGCCTCAATTATAGTGATCCAAGATGGTGGCACAGTAGGACATGTATAATCTGTCTTTGTCTTATACCGTGTCTCATCCCATGTAAATAGCCAGCCTTTTTTCGTATATATCTTAATCTCACTTTTATCTACGAACTAAATATACTTTCCTGCAACCCACCTCACCCAATGTGGTACGGATCTGCTATTTTTATTCCTTATAACTGTAACTTCCATCAGGAGCTAGCCAGCTAGCTAGTTACTAGTATTTGTTAGCCATGGCTAGCTGCCCTCGCTCTTTCGTCCCACCCCACACACATGCCTCCAGAGATGAAACCTTTCTCATCATCACGCAACGCATAGGTTTACCTCCACTGTACTCATATCCTACCGTACCCTTGTCTGTACATTACGCCTTGAGTCTATTCTGGGTGGCAGGGTAGCCTAGTGGTTAGAGCATTGGACTAGTAACGGTAAAGGTTCCAAGTTCAAATCCCTGAGCTGACAAGGTACAAAATTGGTCATTCTGCCCCTGAACAGGCAGTTAACCCACTGTTCCTAGGCCGTCAATGAAAATAAGAATTTGTTCTTAACTGACTTGCCTAGTTAAATTAAGGTAAAATTCTACCACAGCCAGAAATCTACTCCTTTTATTCTGTCCCCAATGTCCCTCATGACAATGACTTTGCATTGCTGTGTTTTTATAGCAAAGCCTCATCTTCAATCATTTGTTTTATTTGTTTGTTCCTCTTGGTGTTATTAGCAATATTAATAGATGTATTTTTTCAATATTTAAGTGATTAGCCGTACCCTTATCCTACTCCTCCTCTGTTCCTCTAGGGATGTGGAGGTTAACCCAGGCCCTGTAGCCCCAGCACCACTCCTATTCCCCATTAACTATTATTTGTTGAATTCTGTAACCGTAAAAAGCCTTGGTTTCATGCTTGTTAACATCAGAAACCTCCTGCCTAAGTTTGTTTTTTTCACTGCTTTAGCACACTCCGCCAATCCTGATGTCCTAGCTGTGTCTGAATCCTTCCTCAAACATACAAGTATTTTATACCATTTTAAAGATACACTTATTTTTAATCCTACCACAGTGTCCAATTTCAAAAAGGCTTTAAGACGAAAGCAAACCAAACGATTATGTTAGATCAGAGCCAAGTCACAGAAAAACACTAAATGAATCACTAACTTTGATGATCTTCATCAGATGACACTCATAGGACTTCATGTTACACAATACATGAATGTTTTGTTCGATAAAGTTCATATTTATATTTAAAAAAACTCAGTATACATTGGCACGTTACGTTCAGTAGTTCCAAAACATCCAGTGATTTTGCAGAGAGCCACATCAATTTACAGAAATACTCACAATAAACATCGATAAAAGATACAACTATTATGCACGGAATTATAGATACACTTCTCCTTAATGCAACCACTGTGTCAGATTTAAAAAAAGCTTTACCGAAAAAGCACACCATGCTATAATCTGAGTACAGTGATCAGAGACCAAAACCACCCAAATAGATATCCGCCATGATGTGTAGTCAACAGAAGTCAGAGAATGCATTATAAATAATCACTTACCTTTGATGATCTTTATCAGAATGCACTCTCAGGAATCCCAGTTCCCTCCAACACCACTTCCAGCAGCATCTGGTCTCCCATCCAGGTACTGACCAGAACCAACCCTGCTTAGCTTCAGAAGCAAGCCAGCAGTGGTATGCAGGGTGGTATACCAGATCATTGCACCTGTACATAGCCCATCTGTAAATAACCCATCCAACTACCTCATCCCCATATTGTTATTTATTTATTTTTGCTCCTTTGCACCCCAGTATCTCTACTTGCGCATCTATCACTCCAGTGTTTAATTGCTAAATTGTAATTATTTTGCCACTACGGCCTATTTATTGCCTTACCTCCCTAATCTTACTTCATTTGCACACACTGTATATAGACTCTTTCAATTGTGTTATTGACTATACTTTTGTTTATTCCATGTGTAAGTCTGTGTTGTTGTTTGTGTCACACTGCCTTGCTTTATCTTGGCCAGGTCACAGTTGTAAATGAGAACTTGTTCTCTGGACTGTACACCACCTCTCTCTCTCTCTCTCTCTCTCTCTCTCTCTCTCTCTCTCTCTCTCTCTCTCTCTCTCTCTCTCTCTCTCTCTCTCTCTCTCTCTCTCTCTCTCTCTCTCTCTCTCTCTCTCTCTCTCTCTCTCTCTCTCTCTCTCTCTCTCTCTCTCTCTCTCTCTCTCTCTCTCTCTCTCTCTGGTGTGTGTTTGTCTGACGTGCTTCGCCTGGGCCTCTAATCGTCTTGTTTGATGTAATTAGACTTAATGAAGATTCTCTGAGCAGCCCGTCCCCCAGGCGACCGACGGCACTATGGAAACTAGGAGAGGGAGGAGGGGGCTGATAAAAGAGAGGGAGAGAGGGAGCGGTAGCATTGCTGTCTGCGCTGATGGAAGACTATGTGTGGTATGTGTTTAGAGCCATTGATTCCTTGCTGCGAGCGCTAGCACGATTGCCTGGCTTGATAAGTGAATATGTGTGTGTGTATGAAAAATATATGAGAAGAGTAATGTAGGGTATGTAAGCATTATATAAAGTGGCATTGTTTAAAGTGGCTAGTGATGCATTACATCAAGATGGCTAGATGCAGTAGATGGTATAGAATACAGTACATACATATGAGATGAGTAATGTAGGGTATGTAGACATTAAGTGGCGTTATTTAAAGTGACTAGTGATACATTTAATTACATCAAGAGGCAAGATCCAGTAGATGGTATAGAGTACAGCATATACATATGAGATGAGTAATGTAGGGTATGTAAACATGATATAAAGTGGCATTGTTTAAAGTGGCTAGTGATAAACTGATTACATCAATTTTTCCATTATTAAAGTGGCTGGAGTTGAGTCAGTATGTTAGCAGCAGCCACTCAATGTTAGTGTTTAACAGTCTGATGGCCTTGAGATAGAAGCTGTTTTTCAGTCTCTCGGGCCCCGCTTTGATGCACCTGTACTGACCTCTCCTTCTGGATGATAGCGGGATGAACAGGCAGTGACTCGGATGATTGTTGTCCTTGATGATCTTTTTGGCCTTCCTGTGACATCGGGTGGTGTAGGTGTCCTGGAGGGCAGGTAGTTTGCACCCGGTGATGCGTTGTGCAGACCTCACTACCCTCTGGAGGGCCTTATGGTTGTGGGCGGAGCAGCTGCCGTACCAGGCGGTGATACAGCCCGACAGGATGCTCTCGTTTGTGCATCTGTAAAAGTTTGTGAGTGTTTTTGGTGACAAGATTAATTTCTTCAGCCTCCTGAGGTTGAAGAGGTGCTGCTGCGCCTTCTTCACCACGCTGTCTGTGTGGGTGGACCATTTCAGTTTGTCCTTGATGTGTACGCCGAGGAACTTAAAACTTTCCACCAACTCTACTACTGTCCCATCAATGTGGATAGGGGGGTGCTCCCTCTGCTGTTTCCTGAAGTCCACGATCATCTCCTTTGTTCTGTTGACATTAAGTGTGAGGTTATTTTCCTGACATCACACTCCGAGGGCCCTCACCTCATCCCTGTAGGCCGTCTCGTCGTTGTTGGTAATCAAGCCTACCACTGTTGTGTCGTCTGCAAACTTGATGATTGAGTTGGATGCGTGCATGACCACGCAGTCATGGGTGAACAGGGAGTACAGGAGAGGGCTGAGAACGCACCCTTGTGGGGCCCCAGTGTTGAGGATCAGTAGGGTGGAGATGTTGTTGCTGGGAGCAAGGCATCGTGGTCTGCGACGGGGCACACACACACTGTTAAGAATGCTTTTTTTAAGTGATTATTCCCTATTGGAATTTTGCCTCGAGGTACCCTCTCTCAGGCCAGTGGTCACCGTAAAGTAGGCCTCAGTAACTGGTATCTGGGCCCCTGGGCCATAAAATAGGCCATAGGTATCCTTAAGCGTTTAAGATGTTTCAAATGTATAGTCTTTTCAACCCCAAGGTCTCCACCCTGATTTGACGTTTTGGCACTGGGCACAGAAGGGTGAAACAGCTAACAGATAAGGTAAAAGTATTTAGGCCACCCCTCCCCGCTGGAGGGCGAGAGATTTGCTGCGAACCTCTTAGAGGAACGTGTCTGTCTTCCCATATGCAGTTGTCTGTCTGTGTCTATCTATGTCTGTCTATGTCTGTCTGTGTCCGTCTGTGTCCGTCTGTGTCTGTCTGTGTCTGTCTATGTCTGTCTGTGTCTGTCTGTGTCTATCTATGTCTGTCTACGTCTGTCTATGTCTGTCTATGTCTCTCTATGTCTGTCTGTGTCTATCTATGTCTCTCTATGTCTGTCTGTGTCTATCTATGTCTGTCTGTGTCTGTCTGTGTCTATCTATGTCTGTCTATGTCTGTCTGTGTCTATCTATGTCTGTCTATGTCTGTCTGTGTCTATCTATGTTTGTCGATGTCTGTCTGTGTCTATCTATGTCCGTCTGTGTCCGTCTGTGTCTGTCTGTGTCTGTCTACGTCTGTCTACGTCTGTCTACGTCTGTCTACGTCTGTCTATGTCTGTCTATGTTTTCATTATTAACATTACACACACAGGAACAAAAATCTGGCCTCCCAACACACAACCCCTTCCACTCTCTCTGCAGTGACCGACCCCCTCCTCTCTCCTTCCCTTCTACTCTCTTCCCTACATCCCTTTGTTGGCTGAGAGGTTTTCACTTAAATCCCAAATCTCCAGGCTACGTGGTCATCTGTGATTCAGCTGGAGAGAGAGAGAGAGAGAGTGAAAGAAAGAGAGAGGCAGGGAGAGAGAGATATTACAACGGGAGAGAGAGAGGCAGGGAGAGAGAGAGGCAGGGAGAGAGAGAGACAGGGAGAGAGAGAGGCAGGGAGAGAGAGAGGCAGGGAGAGAGAGAGAGGCAGCGAAAGAGAGAGGCAGGGAGAGAGAGAGAGAGAGAGAGAGAGTCAGGGAGAGAGAGAGGCAGGGAGAGAGAGAGAGGCAGGGAGAGAGAGATATTACAACGGGAGAGAGAGAGGCAGGGAGAGAGAGATATTACAACGGGAGAGAGAGAGGCAGGGAGAGAGAGAGAGGCAGGGAGAGAGAGATATTACAACGAGAGAGAGAGAGGCAGGGAGAGAGAGAGAGAGGCAGGGAGAGAGAGATATTACAACGGGAGAGAGAGAGGCAGAGAGGGAGAGAGAGAGGCAGGGAGAGAGATATTACAATGGGAGAGAGAGAGAGGCAGGGAGAGAGATATTACAACGGGAGAGAGAGAGAGGCAGGGAGAGAGAGAGAGAGAGGCAGGGAGAGAGAGATATTACAATGGGAGAGAGAGGCAGGGAGAGAGAGAGAGAGAGAGAGAGAGAGAGAGAGAGAGAGTGAAAGAAAGAGAGAGGCAGGGAGAGAGAGATATTACAGAGGGAGAGAGAGAGGCAGGGAGAGAGAGATATTACAAAGGGAGAGAGAGAGAGGCAGGGAGAGAGAGAGAGGAAGAGAATAATAAAGAGGGAATTCTGTGACTGTGGTGAGGAAAGGAGCACAGCTGTAGCTGTTAATAAACTCAGACTATAAAGAGAATGGAGCTTTGAGACTAAGGTTCTGTTCCCATTTGGATAAAAGCCCTTTGCCCCTCGTTTCCTTTCCTCATCTCTGTTCCACAATCAATCTCAAACAAAATGGATGACTAAAATCAAAGGCAAGTTGTTAGGCCGTCATTGTAAATAAGAAGGAAGGAAAAGGAAGAGGTGTCCCCAGGATTTTGTAACAAGGTGGTGCAGCTGAGTATGGCTAGAGATTTATTAGCATTTTTTAAAACACCTGTAAACACCATTTCCTGCAATCTATAGCAAAATAAATACCATATTAGGGTGTGGTGCCTGGCATTAAATGATAACAAATGACAGAGTGGCGTAGCCAGCGCCACTCTTACATTCTTTGGGAAGAACCCTGGATGAACATAGAGGAGTTGGTGGGAGCTCATTCAACTTAGATCAAAACCCAAGGCAAAAGAAAAGGACATTCAAAATATAAACAGAAATCCTGAATGAAAATGCTTTGTGAGCATGACAACAAATATTGTGAGAAACTCACCACCAAGCTCCTGCTGGGCCGTAGTAGCCACTGAACAGGGGCAGTGAAGCAATCACCAGGGACACCCCCCAGGCCAACAGTTGGTACAGTCTGGGAGAGGAAAAAAGAAGTGATTAGCTATAGACATGGCAACGGGAGAGGCCACAAACACACATCCCGTGGTCTCGATGCTGTGCCACAAATAAAGGGATGGAAATCCCTGTGGAGAGAGAGGAAACAAGAGTGGCTAATCACCCCCCCCCCCACACACACACACACACACACACACGCACACACACACATACACTCTTTTCTCTTTCTCTCCCTCATTCTTTCCCATGCGCTTCACTGAACACCAAAGAAAACAGACAACAGTGTCATTGGACAGGAGAGGAACCCATCTCTCTCCCCTGTCTCCAAGACACGGTCACACTGTCTGCTGGTGGGGAACCAATCTCTCTCCCCTGTCTCCCAGACACAGTCACACTGTCTGCTGGAGGGGAACCCATCTCTCTCCCCTGTCTCCCAGACACGGTCACACTGTCTGCTGGAGGGGAACCCATCTCTTTCCCCTGTCTCCCAGACACGGTCACACTGTCTGCTGGAGGGGAACCCATCTCTCTCCCGTCTCCCAGACACAGTCACACTGTCTGCTGGTGGGGAACCCATCTCTCTCCAATGTCTCCCAGACACGGTGACACTGTCTGCTGGAGGGGAACCCATCTCTCTCCCCTGTCTCCCAGACACAGTCACACTGTCTGCTGGAGGGGAACCCATCTCTCTCCCTGTCTCCCAGACACGGTCACACTGTCTGCTGGAGGGGAACCCCTCTCTCTCCCCTGTCTCCCAGACACGGTCACACTGTCTGCTGGAGGGGAACCCATCTCTCTCCCCTGTCTCCCAGACACGGTCACACTGTCTGCTGGAGGGGAACCCATCTCTCTCCCCTGTCTCCCAGACACGGTCACACTGTCTGCTGGAGGGGAACCCATCTCTCTCCCCTGTCTCCCAGACACAGTCACACTGTCTGCTGGAGGGGAACCCATCTCTCTCCCCTGTCTGCTGGAAGGGAACCCATCTCTCTCCCCTGTCTCCCAGACACAGTCACACTGTCTGCTGGAGGGGAACCCATCTCTCTCCCCTGTCCCCCAGACACAGTCACACTGTCTGCTGGAGGGGAACCCATCTCTCTCCCCTGTCTCCCAGACACAGTCACACTGTCTGCTGGAGGGGAACCCCTCTCTCTCCCCTGTCTCCCAGACACGGTCACGCTGTCTGCTGGAGGGGAACCCATCTCTCTCCCCTGTCTCCCAGACACGGTCACACTGTCTGCTGGAGGGGAACCCATCTCTCTCCCCTGTCTCCCAGACACAGTCACACTGTCTGTTGGAGGGGAACCCATCTCTCTCACCTGTCTGCTGGAGGGGAACCCATCTCTCTCCCCTGTCTCCCAGACACAGTCACACTGTCTGTTGGAGGGGAACCCATCTCTCTCCCCTGTCTGCTGGAGGGGAACCCCTCTCTCTCCCCTGTCTCCCAGACACGGTCACACTGTCTGCTGGTGGGGAACAGTGGGTAAAGGAGTGAGTGTCGTCGTCAACTCTTTGTGGACTGTACAGGGTTGATATGCCTTCAGTGTTATTATGACATGGTGGACATGCGGTCAATACTGCTCTGTTCCACTCTGATCCACTCTGATCCACTCTGTTCCACTCTGTTCCACTCTGATCCACACTTTTTATTTTACCTTTATTTAAATAGGCAAGTCAGGTAAGAACAAATTCTTATGTACAATGATGGCCTGTGAATAGTGGGTGAACTGCCTTGTTCCTGGGGCAGAATGACAGATCTAACCTGGAACCTGAATGCACCATCCAACCTGGAACCTGAAAACACCATCCAACCTGGAACCTGAAAACACCATCCAACCTGGAACCTGAAAACACCATCCAACCTGGAACCTGAAAACACCATCCAACCTGGAACTGAGTGAGTAATGTTAAAGTCTGAAGCTATTTTAAAGCTAAGAAGAAAAATATATTACAAGGATATATTTGACTTAATAAGAACTGAATGCAAATTTAATGCTACCAAGCTTGCTAGGACAGAACAGATACAACTTCATTTAGCACTGACGTGTGAAGTGAGAGGTGTCAAAGCCCTTCCCAGCCGACCCCGCCCAAATGCAGAGGCCTTTAAAGCCCCCTCCCGGTGTTCAGAGGTAATTACAATACAGTACCCGCTGGATGTAAAAAATGAGAAGGTACAAAAAAAGTACAAAAAGAAGGTCCTTATGGAAAATCCAGAGACACTTTTTGTTGACTATTATAAAAATGGAAACATAAGCAACTTAATCTTCCACACAGACCATCCCCTGGCATGGCACAGTGCTATATTAACACACTACCCCTCTGTTAAGAGGTTACCGATGGGTGGAAACTCAGGATAATAGACAACGAGGACTCTGAGTCAGCCAATGTGAACGTGCACAAATCTGGAACAGTAATGCCACAGGGCAACCCCAAACAGTTTCAGCTGGACTTTCACCTAACCAAAGAGATAGCTCAGCAGGATAAGCTCTCTTTGGAGAAAGATACCCCAACACCGAGCGTGTCAGACCAGACCTTTCCCAAACACACAGGGCCCTAGACCTTCTATCTCGGGTCACCCAGCCACATAATAATTCACACAGGTACAAACGACCTGAGAGCACAGCAGGATAGGGTGGCCTGGGCACTTGAGGGAGTGTTTGAAAAAGCTTCTCCCACTTCTATCTCCACCCTGCTACCACGAAAATACTTCCATCCTGCTGCCATACAGCGGGCAAATGCAAGTATTTCCTATGACTGCTTCTCAAAACCAAATGGTTTACCCGGCCCACCACTCCACCCTGAACAGCCTTTACGACCAGGTCAATCTATACAAGTTAGCAGTGCCCACCTTCGCCCGGACTCTAAAGGACATCGCTCTCAAACGCAGCCCCAACACCTCACACAGGAGCAACAGATCAATAGACACCCCACCCAGACCAGCGAGACACTCTCCTAGACCTGCGGGACCCCCCCCCCTGGACCTACACATAGAGGACCCATGCCGAGAGGACCTACATCCAGACCACAACACCACCAGCCACATACACACCCGCACCCCAACCAATAAACACCCCCCCAAGTCAACCGTACCTACACCCCATTTAGCCTCCCTCAGATCAGACCTATGCCACTCCTGCCCACCCCATACCCCCCACTCCTGCCTCAACATGAAAGTCACACATACGCCCAGGCAATAAGCAGGCAAACAGGCCCAACCCCCACTCTTACACTAGCCAAACCAATGGCATGTACCAGATGCTCAGCAGGCTCTGCTCACACTTACTGGCCTGAGGCCAAACCACACAACCAACAACATTGGACACGTTATGGAACACAAAGGCTTCACCATCTCATCCTGGAATATCCCAGGCCTGAGGTCATCTGCCTTTGGCCTAAAGAGCAGGAACCTGGACTTCATCAAAGTAGTAGCGGAAATACAGCTAATTTGGTTTTAGTCTGTGGTGACCTAAATGCCAGAACCGGACAAGAACCTGACACCCTCAGCACAAAGGGGGACAAACACCTACCTGGAGGTGACAGCATTCCCTCCCCCATATGCCCCCCCAAAGCACAACTACCACAACATAACCAACAAAAATGGGCCTCAACTCCTGCAGCTCTGTCACACGCTGGGTATTGTCATGACGTTGGCCTCTTTGGGTATAGCAACCCCATCCCCCTCAACCCTGACGCCCCTTTGCCTCCTTCAACTAGGCTGCTGTGGTCAGAGGTCGTAAATTCCTGAGAAGACCCTGCCACATGGCCACATAGTATAGAGAGAGTAAATTTTAATAGAGGACAAAGGAAATCCTTCCACCTCACAGAACTTGAGGTACGAACAAATGTCATGTTCCAGAGAATGTATAAAATATCTGTGAAGAATCCAGCTACGAATTGGTCCGTATGTCACAACTTGGGGAAGCTCATGGGAGACGGTGTGGCCACATTAGCATAACGCTGTTTATATAATAGCCTCAGATATGATTGTTGTATAAGATGAATAAGTGAGTATGATACTGTTTGTATAATTGTGTAATGTGATTTTGGACTGTTTAATGAAGGAAAACTCAAAAAGGGGATTGGAGTGAACTAAATCAAAAGACCGCCCCTGAGCCTAGTTAGGGTCAGACATGTTGGGACAGCCCTTTTCTGCCATTCCGAATAAAACCCAACTGAGAAATTATCAGCAGACCGAGCTTACCTCAATTACGAGATGGCTAAAGGTTGCAGACCATGTCTGCAGACCCCTGAAAATAAGAATTTGTTCTTAACTGACTTGCCTAGTTACAGTGCCTTGCGAAAGTATTCGGCCCCCTTGAACTTTGCGACCTTTTGCCACATTTCAGGCTTCAAACATAAAGATATAAAACTGTATTTTTTTGTGAAGAATCAACAACAAGTGGGACACAATCATGAAGTGGAACGACATTTATTGGATATTTCAAACTTTTTTAACAAATCAAAAACTGAAAAATTGGGCGTGCAAAATTATTCAGCCCCTTTACTTTCAGTGCAGCAAACTCTCTCCAGAAGTTCAGTGAGGATCTCTGAATGATCCAATGTTGACCTAAATGACTAATGATGATAAATACAATCCACCTGTGTGTAATCAAGTCTCCGTATAAATGCACCTGCACTGTGATAGTCTCAGAGGTCCGTTAAAAGCGCAGAGAGCATCATGAAGAACAAGGAACACACCAGGCAGGTCCGAGATACTGTTGTGAAGAAGTTTAAAGCCGGATTTGGATACAAAAATATTTTCCAAGCTTTAAACATCCCAAGGAGCACTGTGCAAGCGATAATATTGAAATGGAAGGAGTATCAGACCACTGCAAATCTAACAATCTACCAAGACCTGGCCGTCCCTCTAAACTTTCAGCTCATACAAGGAGAAGACTGATCAGAGATGCAGAAAAGAGGCCCATGATCACTCTGGATGAACTGCAGAGATCTACAGCTGAGGTGGGAGACTCTGTCCATAGGACAACAAATCTGGCCTTTATGGAAGAGTGGCAAGAAGAAAGCCATTTCTTAAAGATATCCATAAAAAGTGTCGTTTAAAGTTTGCCACAAGCCACCTGGGAGACACACCAAACATGTGGAAGAAGGTGCTCTGGTCAGATGAAACCAAAATGGAACTTTTTGGCAACAATGCAAAACGTTATGTTTGGCGTAAAAGCAACACAGCTGAACACACCATCCCCACTGTCAAACATGGTGGTGGCAGCATCATGGTTTGGGCCTGCTTTTCTTCAGCAGGGACAGGGAACATGGTTAAAATTGATGGGAAGATGGATGGAGCCAAATACAGGACCATTCTGGAAGAAAACCTGATGGAGTCTGCAAAAGACCTGAGACTGGGATGGAGATTTGTCTTCCAACAAGACAATGATCCAAAACATAAAGCAAAATCTACAATGGAATGGTTCAAAAATAAACATATCCAGGTGTTAGAATGGCCAAGTCAAAGTCCAGACCTGAATCCAATCGAGAATCTGTGGAAAGAACTGAAAACTGCTGTTCACAAATGCTCTCCATCCAACCTCACTGAGCTCGAGCTGTTTTGCAAGGAGGAATGGGGAAAGAATTTCTGTCTCTCGATGTGCAAAACTGATAGAGACATAACCCAAGCGACTTACAGCTGTAATCGCAGCAAAAGGTGGCGCTACAAAGTATTAACTTAAGGGGGCTGAATAATTTTGCACGCCCAATTTTTCAGTTTTTGATTTGTTAAAAAAGTTTGAAATATCCAATAAATGTCGTTCCACTTCATGATTGTGTCCCACTTGTTGTTGATTCTTCACAAAAAAATACAGTTTTATATCTTTATGTTTGAAGCCTGAAATGTGGCAAAAGGTCGCAAAGTTCAAGGGGGCCGAATACTTTCGCAAGGCACTGTAAATAAAGGTGAAAGAAAATATGTCCCCCATACATTGGAAGGAAGGAAGTGAGGGAGAGAATGAGGTTGTGGAGCTTAGAGTTTAACAGAGACAGATTGGTGGGTGGTCCCTGGGTTGTGAAGAGAAAGAAAGAAACGAAATAAAAAAAAACAAGAGAGAAGAGTGGGAACAGAGTGTCACGACTTCCACCAAAGGTGGCTCCTCCCCCTGTTCAGGCGGGGCCTACTAGCTGCCACCGATCCGTTTGTCTGTTTTGATTACATTAGTTGATTTCGGTGGGTTTTTTAACCTCCACTGCCTGCTAGTCTTTGTGCGGGATTGTTTGCTGTGGTTACTTTGTTAGGGGTACGTGTCTGTACCACAGGGTTTTCTTTCTCATGGCAGTTGTACCGGTTTGGTATGTGTAGCGTTTATTTCCCTGTGTGTGGCGACCTCGTTTGGGCGCGTGTGTGTGTGTGTTGTTTTTGAGTTGGGACTTCTGAATAAACGATAGTGCCACTGGGACTGGGACCTTGCTCTCCTGCTCCTGATTCCTGCACCTTCCTCCTTCTAGGAGGCATGTAACACAGAGAAAGAGAGATAAAAACAAGACGCAACAGAATCCAGCACCACTAATGGAATCAGCTGGAGCTGACACACTCTCCACTTCCATGGAGGAGCGCGTGCAACACCACACCACCGTTCTCCACTGTCTCAGGACCACCATGGATCAAAGGATGGCGACGATGGAGAGAGCAGGAAACCCTTCCACCAGCCACACTCCAACCGGCACCACCACCTTCTCCGGCGTCATCCGGCCCCAGCAGTATTTGGCTCGCGCTCCCGAGGGAGTAAGGTGGGACGGCTGCCGGGTGCAAGGGTTTCCTGCTCCAGCTGAATCTTTACCTGGCAACCGTGCACCCGGCTCCAACAGGAGATGAGAGCGTGAAGACCCTCGTCTCCTGCCTGTCAGGCAAAGTTCTGGAGTGGGCCAACGCGGTCTGGGATGGACCAGACTCGGCAAGGGACAACTACCCAGAGTTCAGCGCGTCTGTTCCATCTACGGCAGGAGACGAGGAACGCACAAGACTTCGCTCTGGAGTTCAGGACCTTGGCCGCCGGCGCAGGGTGGAACGACAGGGCCCTGATTGACCACTATAGGTGCAGCTTACGAGAGGACGTCCGCAGGGAGCTAGCATGCAGAGACGCTACCCTCACCCTGGACCAGCTAGTGGACATGTCCATCAGGTTGGACAACTTGCTGGCTATGCACGGGGGTCTGGATCTGGTCCTGTTGATTCCACCCCCCAGCACCTCCACTCCAACCCCCATGGAGTTAGGGGGTGCTACCACGAGGGCGATCAGAGGAGGTGCCTCCGACCGGTGCTGGAGGAGCTCGTCTGGAAGTCGAGACGGCAGGCCGAGTACTGTTCAGACACCCCAGGTGAGTCAGCACCAGGCTCACCCAGAGCCCACTGTTGGTCACATGTATGTGTTAATTTCTTTCCCTGAGTTTTCCCCCCATTCCCAGCATAAGCGCTAGTAGATTCAGGTGCTGCGGGGAATTGTATGGACCGCGGTTTCACGCAGAGGTTAGGGATTCCCCTGGTTCAGATGGACAAACCCTTCTATGTGCACTCCCTAGATAGGAAACCATTAGGGTCAGGTGGGGTCGGGGAGGCCACGGCTCCGTTGGACATGGTTACGCAGTGGGGTCATGAGGAGAGAATTAGTCTCTTCCTCATTGATTCTCCTGCGTTTCCAGTGGTGCTGGGGATTCCCTGGTGGGCCTTTCACAACCCCACTATTTCGTGGCAACAGAGAGCTCTAAAGGCGTGGTCAGAGGAGTGCTCATGTAGGTGTGTGGGAGTTTCCATCTGTGCAACGACAGTGGAGAGTCCAGACCAAATCTCCACCGTGCGCATTCCCCCCGAATATGCCAATTTGGCTATCGCCTTCTGTAAAAAGAGGGCGACCCAATTACCACCTCATCGACGAGGGGATTGTGCGATAAGCCTCCAGGTTAACGCCACACTTTCACGTGTACCCATTGTCACAGGAAGAGACAGTGGCTATGGAGACATATGTCTCTGAATCTCTGAGGCAGGGATACATTCGGCCCTCTATGTCGCCCACCTCCTCAAGTTTCTTTTTTGTGAAGAAGGAGGAGGGAGGTCTGCGTCCGTGCATTGATTATAGAGGTCTAAATTCTATTACGGTGGGGTACAGTTACCCGCTCGCTACCTCTTATCGCTATGGTGACTGAGTCATTTCACAGAGCACGTTTCTTCACAAAACCGGATCTCAGGAGCGCGTATAACTTGGTGCGTATCCGGGAGGTAGATGAGTGGAAGACAGCGTTTAGTACCACATCTGAAGAATGAAGAATGCCCCAGCCGTCTTCCAATCCTTTGTAGACGAGATTCTCAGGGACCTGCACGGGCAGGCTGTGGCGAGTTATATCGATGACATTCTGAAATATTGCGCATATTTCTCTGGTGCGCAGAGTACTTGGGCGACTGATGGAGCATGACCTATACGTCAAGGCTGAGAAATGCGTGTTCTTCCTGGGTTATCGCATTTCCACATCAGGGTGGGTGATCGAGTGTGACCACATTGCAGCCGTGCGTAATTGGCCGACTCCCACCACGGTAAAGAAGGTGCAGCGGTTTTTAGGGTTTGCCAATTACTACCAGAGGTTTATCCGGGGTTTGGTCAGGTGGCTGCTCCCATTACCTCACTGCTGAAGGGGGGACCAGTGCGTTTGCGGTGGTCGGCTGAGGCGGACAGAGCTTTTTGTCGCTTGAGGACTGTTTATCGAGGCTCCCGTGTTGGCTCATCCGGATCCCTCTTTGGCGTTCATAGTGGAGGTGGACGCATCTGAGGCTGGGATTGGAGCCGTGCTCTCACAACGCTCGGGCGCGTCACTGAAGCTCCGCCCCAGCACTTTCTTTTCGAGGAAGCTTAGCCCGGCGGAACGAAACTATGACGTGGGGACCAGGAGTTGTAAAAGCTCTGAAGGTGTGGAGACATTGGCTTGACGGGGCTCAACACCCTTTCCTAATCTGGACTGACCACTGTAATCTGGAGTACATCCGGGCGGCGAGGAGACTGAACCCTCGTCAGGCAAGATGGGCCGTGTTTTTCACCCGATTCAGATTTACGATATCGTATAGACCAGGTTCCCAGAACGCTAAGGCAGACTCACTGTCCCGTCTGTATGATACAGAGGAGCGGTCCATCAATCCCACCCCCATACTTCCGGCCTCTTTTCTGGTGGCGCCCGGTGGTGTGGGAGGTGGATGCGGACATCGAGCAGGCATCTCGGTCAGAGCCTACTCCACCTCAGTGTCCAGCTGGACGGAGGTATGTCCCGCTTGGTGTCCGTGATAGGTTGAGTCGGTAGGCGCACACATTACCCTCCTCTGGTCATCCGGGTATCGATAGGACGGTGCGAAGCCTTAGGGGGAAGTACCGGTGGCCCACTTTAGCTAAGGACTTGAGGGTTTATGTCTTCTCCTGTTAAGTGTGCGCTCAGTGCAAGGCTCCTAGACACCTGCCTAGAGGGAAGTTACAACCCCTCCCCGTTTCACAGCGGCCTTGGTCACACCTGTCGGTAGACTTCCTGACCGATCTTCCTCCGTCCCAGGGTAACACCACGATCCTGGTCGTTGTGGACCGGTTTTCTAAGTCCTGTCGTCTCCTCCCTTTGCCCGTTCTCCCTACGGCCCTACAGACTGCGGAGGCCCTGTTTACTCACGTCTTCCGGCACTACTGGGTGCCTGAGGACATATTTTCTGATCGGGGTCCCCAGTTCATGTCCCGGGTTTGGAGGGCATTCATGGAGCGTCTGGGGTTCTCGGTCAGCCTGACCTCTGGTTTTCACCCCGAGAGTAATGGGCAGGTGGAGAGAGTAAACCAGGATGTGGGTAGGTTTCTGCGGTCGTCTTGCCAGGACCGGCCAGGGGAGTGGCGAGGTATATTCCTTGGGCAGAGATGGCCCAGAACTCAATCCGCTACGCCCTTTCAGTGCGTGTTGGAGTATCAGCCCCGGGTCTGGCTCTCGACCTGAAACCTGCCCCTCCGCCTGCCCTGCCGGATGCTGGGTCCGCGGTTTGTGGGGCCATTTAAAGTCCTGAGGAGAATAAACGAGGTGTGTTATAGGTTACACCTCCCCTCTTGATTACCATATTAACCCCTCGTTTCATGTGTCTCTCCTCAGGCAGGTGGTAGCTGGTCCACTTCAAGAAGCTGAGGTGCGGGAGGTCCCTCCACCCCCCCGGATATTGACGGGGCCCCAGCGTACGCAGTGCGATCCATTCTGGATTCCAGGTGTCGGGTGAGGGGCCTGCAGTACCTCGTGGATTGGGAGGGGTACGGTCCGGAGGAGAGATGCTGGGTACCGGTGGAGGTCGTCTTGGACCCATCTCTGCTGAGTAAGTTTCACTGCCTCCATCCAGATCGCCCTGCGCCTCGTCCTCCGGGTCCTCGCCCTGCTCGGGCGGTGCTCGGCGGCCGTCAACGCCGGCCTACTAGCTGCCACGATCTGTTTTTCCTTTTCATTTGTGTCTGTCTGTTTTGTTTACACCTTTGTCCTATTAGTTGATTTCGGTGGGTTTATTAACCTCCGCTGCCTGCTAGTCTTTGTGCGGGATTGTTTGCTGTGGTTACTTTGTTAGGGGTGCGTGTCTGCACCACAGAGTTTTCTTTCTCACGGTAGTTGTACCGGTTTGGTATGTGTTTAGGAGTAGAGGTTTCTCCTCGGTGTGTAGCGTTTATTTCCCTGTGTGGCGACCTCGTTTGGGCGTGTTCCCCGCCCCATGTTGTTGTTGAGTTGGGACTTTTGAATAAACAATTGTGCCACTGGGACTTCCTTGCTCTCCTGCTCCTGATTCCTGCACCTCCCTCCTTCTAGGAGGCACGTAACACAGAGCAAGAGAGGTACAGGGAGAGAGAGAGGTTTAGGGAGAGAGAAAAATAAGAAGAAAAAGTGAAAGGGGAGAATGGAGGGAGATATAGATCTTGAGAGAGAGAGGGAGAGAGAGAGAAAGAAATAAAGAGGAAGAGAGATGGAGGGAGTGAGATGGTGGGAGGAGATGACACAAATTGTGAAATCAGCCACTCTACGCTGTATCTGCATGGGGGGGCAGTCAGAAAATCGATGCACACGCATACATACACACACATTAGAGAGATGACGAGGTCCGCAGCACAACATGGGCATAATGAGCCACAGCAGGACTGCTATGCTCTGGCTAACACACACACAAACACTTAACTCCTGGTAAATAAATATAATAGTCAGCCACACAGCAACAGAGAGAACAGACACATGAACACACAGAGATACACCAGGGACAATCTGACCAACGAGCACACAGAGATACACCAGGGACAATCTGACCAACGAGCACACAGAGATACACCAGGGACAATCTGACCAACGAGCACACAGAGATACACCAGGGACAATCTGACCAACGAGCACACAGAGATACACCAGGGACAATCTGACCAACGAGCACACAGAGATACACCAGGGACAATCTGACCAACGAGCACACAGAGATACACCAGGGACAATCTGACCAACGAGCACACAGAGATACACCAGGGACAATCTGACCAACGAGCACACAGAGATACACCAGGGACAATCTGACCAACGAGCACACAGAGATACACCAGGGACAATCTGACCAACGAGCACACAGAGATACACCAGGGACAATCTGACCAACGAGCACACAGAGATACACCAGGGACAATCTGACACACACACACACACACACACACACAAACACACACTGCCTATAGATGAGGATATTGGTGGAGTACTCACAGCTGGTAGTGGCTGGCGCTCTTCTCACTTTGACCAGGTTAGGGTAGAGGTTCATTGTGATCAGGCACACCCAGGCCAGGGCACTCCAGTCTGGAGGGAGGAAGAAGGGAGGAAGAAAAAAGGTCATATTGCATACCTGTAATGGTGTGCGTGCGTGTGTGTGTGTGACTCCTCTGTGATAAATTAGGGCCCATTCTGCAGTAATATGAGGGAAACTTGCGGCTGATGGTGATGGATGAGTAGAAGAACTGAGAGAGAAATAATGGTGACCTATGGAGAGAGAGAGAGGGATATAGACAGAGACGGGAGGAGAAGAAACAGATTAACTACAGAGACAATGGAAAGAGAGATAAGAGATGATGAACAATAGCCTCTCCTTAAATCTTTCTCTCAACCACTTGCCCTCTCTCTCTCCAAAAGTGAGATAAGAAAACACACACGCACTTGGATTCTTGTAATTTCGTGTTTGAGTTCGTGTTGTGTTTGTGTGCGCACAGAGTGTGTGTGTGTGTGTATACACCTTACATAATCACACACCTTGGCCCTGTACATCAACAATACTGTGTTGGTGTCATTGAAGAGGAACTTCCTTATCCTCTCCCCTGTATATCTATGAACAGAATGCACTTGCATACCTGTTGCAAGTGAGGAAGAAAAGAGAGACACCCACACACACACACACGCAGACACACACACACACACGTACACACACACACACAGTATCTTTCTCAGGGGGAGTTATATAGTTTACAGTCCTCTCTCGCCACTCTTCCTCTCCCTCTTCCTTTCCCTCTTCCTTTCCCTCTCCCTCTTCCTCTCACTCTCTCCTTTCATGATAAACAGAAGGGACATGCAGCCAGCCACTGACCCTGCCTCTATAGCTCGCTGCCCTTCTCCCAGTCATCCCTGTAGCATGTGTGTGTGTGTGTGTGTGTGTGTGTGTATGTTCATGTGTGTGTGTGCATGTTTGTGTGTGTGTGTGTGCGCATGTTTGTGTGTGTGTGTGTGTCTGCATGTTTGTTTTTGTGTGTGTGTGTGTGTGTGTGTGTGTGTGTGTGTGTGTCAGGTTCTGAGGCTGATAGGTCAGAGTGAAGCAGTGTTTAGTGAACTGTACAGTCATGCTTCAGGGCTGGAACCAGAGTTATATAATGCCAGAGGGAGCTGCAGAGTAGGGTGAGGTTAAGTCGAAATATGGAGAAGCTTTTCAGTAACTTAGAAGGTCATCAGAAAAGAAGATCTTACTTGACATAGTTTAAGAAGGCCCATTGAAGGTCATGAAGAGATTAGATTGTCATCACTGTCTTTTAAGGTAATCTGTAAGTTAGAAGTTCATTAGTAATTTAAGACAAGGTTGAGAACAATTCAGGAATAGAGCCTGGATTAGAAGCAGTATACTGGGAGGTAGGTCATAGGTTAGGGTACGAAGGTGATGTCAGCTGAATGGACAGTGTTAGGAAGGGGTCAGGAGGTGATGTCAGCTGTATGGAAGGTGTTAGGAAGGGGTCAGGAGGTGATGTCAGCTGTATGGAAGGTGTTAGGAAGGGGTCAGGAGGTGATGTCAGCTGTATGGAAGGTGTTAGGAAGGGGTCAGGAGGTGATGTCAGCTGTATGGAAGGTGTTAGGAAGGGGTCAGGAGGTGATGTCAGCTGTATGGAAGGTGTTAGGAAGGGGTCAGGAGGTGATGTCAGCTGTATGGAAGGTGTTAATAAGGGGTCAGGAGGTGATGTCAGCTGTATGGAAGGTGTTAGGAAGAGGTCAGGAGGTGATGTCAGCTGTATGGAAGGTGTTAGGAAGGGGTCAGGAGGTGATGTCAGCTGTATGGAAGGTGTTAGGAAGGGGTCAGGAGGTGATGTCAGCTGTATGGAAGGTGTTAGTAAGCAATCAGGATTTGATGTCAGCTGTATGGAAGGTGTTAGGAAGGGGTCAGGAGGTGATGTCAGCTGTATGGAAGGTGTTAGGAAGGGGTCAGGAGGTGATGTCAGCTGTATGGAAGGTGTTAGGAAGGGGTCAGGAGGTGATGTCAGCTGTATGGAAGGTGTTAGGAAGGGGTCAGGAGGTGATGTCAGCTGTATGGAAGGTGTTAGGAAGGGGTCAGGAGGTGATGTCAGCTGTATGGAAGGTGTTAGGAAGGGGTCAGGAGGTGATGTCAGCTGTATGGAAGGTGTTAGGAAGGGGTCAGGAGGTGATGTCAGCTGTATGGAAGGTGTTAGTAAGGGGTCAGGAGGTGATGTCAGCTGTATGGAAGGTGTTAGGAAGGGGTCAGGAGGTGATGTCAGCTGTATGGAAGGTGTTAGTAAGCAATCAGGAGTTGATGTCAGCTGTATGGAAGGTGTTAGGAAGGGGTCAGGAGGTGATGTCAGCTGTATGGAAGGTGTTAGGAAGGGGTCAGGAGGTGATGTCAGCTGTATGGAAGGTGTTAGGAAGGGGTCAGGAGGTGATGTCAGCTGTATAAAAGGTGTTAGTAAGGGGTCAGGAAGTGATGTCAGCTGTATGGAAGGTGTTAATAAGGGGTCAGGAGGTGATGTCAGCTGTATGGAAGGTGTTAATAAGGGGTCAGGAGGTGATGTCAGCTGTATGGAAGGTGTTTGTAAGGGGTCAGGAGGTGATGTCAGCTGTATGGAAGGTGTTAGGAAGGGGTCAGGAGGTGATGTCTGCTGTATGGAAGGTGTTAGGAAGGGGTCAGGAGGTGATGTCAGCTGTATGGAAGGTGTTAGGAAGGGGTCAGGAGGTGATGTCAGCTGTATGGAAGGTGTTAGGAAGGGGTCAGGAGGTGATGTCTGCTGTATGGAAGGTGTTAGTAAGGGGTCAGGGGATGATGTCAGTATTATGGAAGGTGTTAGTAAGATGTCTGTAAGATGTCTGTTGGTGATGTCAGCGTTATGGAAGGTGTGTGTGTGTGTGTGTGTGTGTAACTAGTGACAGTGACTCACTATGATGTACGTTACACTGTCAAAGAAGGCTGCTACAGTCAGACTAAAAATCATTTCTGTAGAGAAGGGGAGATGGCGAGATAGAAAAGACAGAGAGGGAGGCAGAGAGACATGGCGAGATAGTAAAGAAAGACAGGGCGATAGGGAGGGAAGGAGAGATAGTAAAGAGAGACAGGGCGAGAGGGAGGGAAGGAGAGATAGTAAAGAGAGACAGGGCGAGAGGGAGGGAAGGAGAGATAGTAAAGAGAGACAGGGCGAGAGAGAGGGAAGGAGAGATAGTAAAGAGATATAGGGCGAGAGGGAGGGAAGGAGAGAGATAACAGAGTGAGAGGCCAGATGATCCACTTATCCTGTGGTCTTGGGGATCGATCCCCATCTCCAGCCTGACCCACATTAATCTCATTACCTACAATAGAGCTGAGAGCCTCACCTCACACACACGCACGCACACACACACACACACACACACACACACACACGCACGCTGCACAAACACACACACTTCAGAGCCTCACACTGAATGTTTTGTGACAAAACAGTTTATGTGACAAAACACACAATCTATAGTGTAGAGAACCATGTAAAACGCTGTGAAATGTATTTTCGATAACCCAAAATATACGTAAGGTTAACTCTAGGTTGGGAACCATAGAAATAGTGCTTGTATAACGGATCTAGGTCTACCACTTATCAGACTTGCTTTCAATGACAATGACACTCACAGTTCAATGTAAATTTGGTCACGTCGCCCACAATGCTACAGATTGTGCATTTAATTAACTCAGAGAAGCTTGACAAAATGACAATCCTGCAGTCAAATGACCTAGTGGCCTCATGGGTGGCATTGTCTACTAGGAGTGGTGGGTTGAAGTCAGGCGCAGAGAGCAGAGGGTTCGGTAAATCGTAATTTATTATCCGGCACAAAACGGTCCACGAGGTACTGTAGGCCCCTCACCCGGCGTCTACAGTCCAGAATGGCACGTACTGTGTACGCCGGGGACCCCCCTCGATGTCCAGAGGGGGCACCTTCCTGCAGCGGACCAGCCACCACCGGCCTGAGGAGAGACACATGAAACAAGGGGTTAATGCGATAGTAAGGAGGAAGCTGTGACCTATAACACACCTCGTTTATCCTCCTCAGGACTTTAAAAGGCCCCACACACTGCGGCCCCCTGCCCGTGAAGGTCTCTGAGAATCTCGTCTACGAAGGATTGGAAAACGGCTGGAGCATTCTTCAACTCATACGGCATGACGAGGTACTCATAATGGCCAGATGTGTTACTAAACGCGGTCTTCTACTCATCTCCCTCCCGGATACGCACCAAATTATACGTACTCCTAAGGTCCAGTTTTGTGAAGAAACGTGACCCTTGAAACGATTCCACCGCCGTGGCGATGAGAGGTAGTGGGTAACTAAACTACACTGTGATGGAATTTAGACCTCTATAATCAATGCACGGACGCAGACCTCCCTCCTTTTTCTTCACAAAAAAGAAGCTTGAGGAGACGGGTGACGTGGAGGGCCGAATGTACCCCTGTCCCAGAGATTCAGTGACCTATGTCTCCATCGGCACCGTCTCCTCATGGGACAACGGGTACACGTGAATCCTGGGAAGTCCAGCGTTTTCCAGGAGGTTTATCTCGCAATCCCCCACTCCTCTGACCACCCCTGGAGAACCCCCTGTCTCCATGAAATGTCAGGATTGTGAATAGCCAGCCAGGGAAACCCCAGCACCACTGGAAACGCAGACAAATCAATAAGGAAGAGACTGATCCGCTCCTTATGATCAACCTGATCACCCTGAGTTACCATGTCCAGTGGCACCGTAGCCTCCCCGACCAGCCCTGACCCTAATGGTTGGCTATCTAAGGAGTGCACGGGAAAGGTTGGTCTAATGACACCAGGGGAATCCCTAAACTTAATGTGAGCCCACAATCCATAAAGTTCCCAGCTGCGCCTGAATCGACTAGCGCCTAATGCTGTAGAGAGGGAGAAAACTCAGAAAAGTTCATTAGTTAGAACATATGGCTAACAGGGAGCTCTGGGTGAGTTTGGTGCTGACTCACCTGGGGTGAACGAGGAGTGCTCTGCCTGCCATCCCGACTCCCAGACAAGCTCCTCCAGCACCAGTCCTCTCTGATCACACCTGGTGCAGGAGGAGCCTCCTCCTCCTGTCACCCTCGATGCAGCTCCCCCGAACTCCATGGGGATAGGCGCGGGAGGGCCTGGAGGTGGAACCAACAGGGCCCATTCTGGACACCCACGGGCAGCCAGCAGATTGTCCAGTCGGATGGACATGTCGATAAGTTCGTCGAGTGAGAGGGCGGTGTCCCGACAAGCTAGGTCCCTCCTCCCGGAGGCTACAGCGATAGTGGTCCATCAGGGCCCTGTCGTTCCATGCGCCCCTGCGGCCAAGGTCCGGAACTCCAGCGCATCGTCCTTTGCGCTCCCCGTCTCCTGTCGCAGGTGAAACAGCCGTTCACCCGAACGGACACGGCCCGGAACCGGCGGGTGAACACGGGGTAGTGATCCCTCGCCGAGTCTGGGCCATTCCACACTGTGTTGGCCCACTCCAGGGCTCGACCCGTCAGACAGGAGACGAGGATGCTCACGCTCTCCTCGCCCGAGGGAGTCGGACAAACGGTAGCCAGGTACAACTCCAACTGTAGCAGGAACCCCTGGCACCCAGCCGCCATTCCATCGTACTCCCTGGGGAGACGCAGACGCAGGGCACCAGATCCGGATGCCGGAGGAGGGGTAGGTGGTGCTGGAGGTGAGGTAAGGAGGCCACTCCTCTCCCATCGGTCCATCCTCTCCATCATCTGGTCCATTGCCGACCCAATCCGGTGGAGAATAGCCATATGATGAAGGACTCCTCCATCGATGGGAGAGGAGGTGCGGCTGCTCCTGCTGACTCCATTCAAACAGGTGTGGGATTCTGCCAGAGTTTACTAGGAGTGGTGGGTTGGAATCAGGCACAGAGAGCAGAGGGTTCGGTAAATCGTAATTTATTCTCCGGCACAAAACGGTCATGCCAAAACACAGGGCGTATAAAACAGACCAGCCCAAACACAGGACCAAACAGTCTGGAGAAAACAAACACGAAAACACATCCACAACCAACAGAGTAACATTCCCGCACAAACCTAGACGGACCTAACAGGCTTAAATAGACATAAATCAAGAAAGGAAACAGGGAACAGGTGCAACCAATAAGACGAAACGAAACAAGAAGGAAAAAGGGATCGTGGCGGCTAGTAGACCGGCGACGACGAACACCGAGCACCACCCGATCAGGCAGGGGAGCCACCTTCAGTGGGAGTCGTGACAGGCATGTTATTAATAAAGGTTAAAAAATCCTATGTTTCATGAAAGGACAGACGCTGGAGACGAGAAGCAGGTACAGACAGTGAACATTTAATCACCAACAGACAGGAACAGAATACGGACAGCATCTGGACAGGGGAAACGTAAACGACAATAATGCTGACATAGGAAACCAACAGACATATATAGCTGGGGCAATCAACAAGGTGAAGGAGGGAAGGTAAATCCAATGAGTGCTGGTGCTGTCACGATCGTTACAATGGGTGGACCAAGATGCAGTGTGGTATGGTTCCATCCTCTTTATGAAGTGAAACTCAAAGAAAACAATAAATGCAAAACTAAATGTGAAGCTGCTATAGTGCTCACAGGCTATAGTGCTCACATACATAGTCAAGATCCCACAAAGCACAAAGGAGAAATGGCTGCCTAAATATGATCCCCAATCAGAGACAACGATAAACAGCTGCCTCTGATTGGGAACCATACCAGGCCAACATAGAAATATAATCACCTAGATGACCCACCCTAGTCACACCCCGACCTAACATAGAGAATAAAAAGCTCTCTATGGTCAGGGTGTGACAGATGCACGTAATGATGGTGACAGGAGTACGTAATGAAGGGCAGCCTGGCGCCCTCGAGTGCCAGAGAGGGGAAGCGGGAGAAGGCTTGACAGTTTCTATATCAAAACGTTTTGTTATATTTCAGTCTTCTGGATGTATATAAAGTGTCATTTTGGGATGTGAACTCAAAATATAATACATTTCACCTCTATATCTATAGTTGTTTTTATGATGCGAAAGCAACCAAAAACCAGATTCCTTTAGTAATGGAAGGCACAAGTTGAAGCCAGGATTAGATGTTGTGGTCTTCTTAATAACTTAATAACACCCTTCAATTGAAGAAGCTGGAAACAAGCGAAAGCCACATCCCTCACAAAAACGGACTAAAAAAGGAAATCACTGGTAATTAAAAGGGCCAGGAGAACTAATAAATTGGCTACAATAATTACAAGGACTTTTCAACCACTAAATTTAGTAAGTGTCTGATTTTCAAGGTAGGCCTATTCCAGTACTTGCATTTCTGAGCTCCAAATTCAATTTTAAGTAGGTTACTTCAAGTCCCTTGTATTGTTAAAAATCCATTCGCTAGGGATATTAGAGCCAAAGTCGAACCAGGCACAACTGTCTTCACCTGCGTAAAGTATGAGACACCAAAATATTTTGGACAATCCTCTCAAACACCTTTTTCCAGCATTTTGGCTGTTGTCCCATCGCATGCGCTTTCACAACAGCTCTTTGTCACTTGACAATCATTGACTGAAAATCCCAATGACGTGGTGCACAAACAGTATCTGCACATATGTGACATAGTACGCAATTTTCCAGGACCACTTTTGACACGTGTGGACTACTTTCAGAACTACTGGCTAAAACAACATAAAAATACCAGAGAAATGATTTTATGTCTGGATTCTGTGATTTTGGCCCAACAGATGTCAAAATGTAGATGCACTCCTAAACACACACAGAGGCAGACATAGACACACACAAACAAATGACCTGGGCCAAGGAGTGATACCGGCACAGCAGCCAGATTACAAACAGCATGAAAAAACTGAGGAGAGAGTAAAGAGATAATTGTTCATTTGACACATTCCTGCATAGCTGTCACAATGTCCTCCAAAGTCAGTCCCTCTCCTTGCGTCACCGGTCTTCTAGCCATCGCTGATCCACCTTTCATTTTCCATTAGTTTTGTCTTTGTTTTCTACACACCTGGTTTCATTCCCCAATTACATGTTCATGTATTTAACCCTCTGTTTCCCCCATGTTTTTGTGTGTGATTGTTTCTATGTTCATTCCGTACGTTGTTCATTCGGTACGTTATGGCTGGTTTTCCACCGGTGCTGTTTTCACCTGTACGTAATTGATTACCGTTTATTGTTGGTCAAGTGTTTTGTTACCTTGTGCCTTCATTTTGAGTAAAGTACATTGCTCACTCATTCTGCTCTCCTGCGCCTGACTTCATGCACCAGCTACACCCACCATCTAACAATAGCTGTGCAATCCTTCAATATTCATGTATAGCCTGGCTTACTTTGCTATATAATTCAGTAAGTGTGGGTATAGCCTCACTTAGCTCAACATATCACATCTATTGCAATGAAAGTGCAGTGGCCTTGCCTTGGATCTACGTGGATTATTTTCAAATGCAATAATCTGAAACTCTTGACCCTTAATCCTAACCCAGCCACCAACAACTACAGATTACACTCCTCCCTGCTTGATCAAATCATCAGCGAATAGCATAATCCATGCAGGACAAATCCTTTAACACAGGGTTCTTTAATGGGGGTCCTGGGAAACCACAGGGGGTGCAGGCTTTTGACCTTGCCCAGCTATAACACACCTTATTAATTTCACGCCCTTGCCAAGGAGAGGCATTTATTCTCTATTTTGGTTAGGCCAGGGTGTGACTAGGTTCTTTATTTCTTTGTTTTATATTTCTTTGGTTTTGGCCGAGTGTGGTTCCCAATCAGAGGCAGCTGTCTATCGTTGTCTCTGATTGGGAATCATACTTAGGCAGCCTTTTTCCCACCTGTGTTTTGTGTGTAGTTGGTTTCTGTTTAGTGTCTGCACCTGACATAACTGTTTTGGTTTTTTACTTTGTTATTTTGTTCGAGTGTTTTATGACAAATAAAAATATCATGAACACTTACCACGCTACGCTTTGGTCCGATCCTCATTCCGACGAGAGCCGTGACAGAACTACCCACCAAAAAAAGACCAAGCAGCGTGGCCAGGCGGCCGGAGAGAAGGGAGTTTAGGACATCATGGACATGGGAGGAGATCATGGTAGGCGACAAAAGCCTGCCATGGAAACAGGCGGAGGCAGATAAAGAGACGGGAGCACGAGAGGCAACCCAAAAAAACATTTTTGGAGGGGGCACACGGGTTGGCAAGCGGTTCCAGTGCCATGTTTTCCGGTTTTACGCACCGTGCCTTCAGTGCACAGTCGCAGCCCAGTGCGTGCAGTACTTGCTCTCCTTACCAGCCTCGTAAAGAGGGGTATCCAGCCAGGAAGGGTGGTGCCGGCTCAGCGCTCCTGGTCTCCAGTGCGCCTCCTCAGACCAGTGTATCCTTCTTGTTAACTTCTTGGTGACAGGAGGCAGTATTTTCACGTCCAGATGAAATGCATGCCCAAATTCAACTGCCTGCTACTCATCCCCAGAAGATAAGATATGCATATATGCATATATTTGGATAGAAATCACTCTGAAGTTTCTAAAACTGTTTGAATCATGTCTGTGAGTATAACAGAACTTATTTAGCAGGCAAAACCCCGGAGACAAACCATTCAGATTCTTTTTTCTTGAGGTCACTCTCTTTTCAATGTGGTTTCATTGGGAATCCAGATTTCTAAGGGACCTTCTTGCAGTTCCTACCGCTTCCACTGGATGTCAACAGTCTTTAGAAATTGATTGAGGTTTTTACTTTGTGTAATGAAGAAGTAGCCCTGTTCAGAACGAGGGTCATTTGTAGTGTACTGTTAGATAGAGGCGCGTGACCAGAAAGCTAGCTACATTTGTTTTCCTCCTGTATTGAACACAGATTATCCCGTCTTCAATTGTATCGATTATTTACGTTAAAAATACCTAAAGTTGTATTACAAAAGTAGTTTGAAATGTTTTGGCAAAGTTTACAGGTAACTTTTGAGATATTTTGCAGTTATGTTGCGCAAGTTGGAACCGGTGTTTTTCTGGATCAAACGTGATCAAATGCGCCGTTTTATTTTGGATATATATCAACGGAATTAATCGAACAAAATGACCATTTGTGATGTTCATGGGACATATTGGAGGGCCAACAAAAGAAGCTTGTCAAAGGTAAGGCATGAATTATATTGCATGAATTATATTTTTATTTCTGCATTTTGTGTCGCTCCTGCAGGGTTGAAATATGCTTTTCTCTCTTTGTTTACGGAGGTGCTATCCTCAGATAATAGCATTGTTTGCTGTCGCCAAAAAGCGTTTTTGAAATCTGACATGTTGGCTGGATTCACAACAAGTTTAATTTGGTATCTTACATGTGTGATTTAATGAAAGTTATATCTTATAGTAATTTATTTGAATTTGGCGCTCTGCATTATCACTGGCTTTTGGCCAGGTGGGACGCGTCCCACATATCCCAGAGAGGTTTAACAAACTATAGTTTTGGCAAGTTGGTTGGGACATCTACTTTGTGCATGACACAAGTAATTTTGCACGCCCAATTTTTCAGTTTTTGATTTGTTAAAAAAGTTTGAAATATCCAATAAATGTCGTTCCACTTCATGATTGTGTCCCACTTGTTGTTAGTTCTTCACAAAAAAATACAGTTTTATATCTTTATGTTTGAAGCCTGAAATGTGGCAAAAGGTCGCAAAGTTCAAGGGGGCCGAATACTTTCGCAAGGCACTGTACTTCCAAAGTCAAGGACAACAAAGTCAAGGTATTGGAGGGGCCATCACGAAGCCCTGACCTCAATCCCATAGAACATTTGTGGGCCGAACTGAAAAAGTGTGTGCGAGCATGGAGGCCTACAAACCTGACTCAGTTACATCAGCTGTCAGGAGGTATTGGCCAAAATTCAACCAATTTATTGTGGGAAGCTTGTGGAAGGCTACCCAAAATATCTGACCCTAGTTAAAACCTGTTACGGCTAGATGTGCCGCTAGCGGGACACCTCGACAACATCCGGTGAAATTGCAGAGAAATTCAAACTACAGAAATATAAATATTTAACATTCATGAAAATACATGTGTAATACATCAAAATAAAGATTAACTTCTTGTTAATCCAGCCGCTGTGTAAGATTTCGAAAAGGCTTTACGGCGAAAGCACAACATTTTTTCAACCAGGCTGGTGCGACATGAAAGTCAGAAATAGCAATATAATAAATGCCTTACCTTTGAAGATCTTCTTGTGTTGGCACTCCAAAAGGTCCTAGTTACATCACAAATGGTCCTTTTGTTCGATAAAGTCCTTCTTTATATCCATAAAAACTCAGTTAACCTGTTATGGCTGCAATCCCCCTATCGGGATAAGTGTCATCAACAACCGCTGAATAGCATAGCGCTACATGCAATAACTATTACGATAAATATTTATATTTATGAAATCACAAGTGCAATATAGGAAAATACAGTTTAGCCTTTTGTTAATCCACCTGTCACGTCAGATTTTGAAATTATGCTTTACAGCGAAAGCAATCCAAGCGTTTGTGTAAGTTTATCGATCGCACAATAAAATATTAAGTACACTTAGCATCAGGTAGCTCGGTCAGGAAAATCAGAAAAGCAATCAAATTAATAGTTTACCTTTGATCTTCAGATGTTTTCACTCACGACTCCCAGTTACACAACAAATGTTCCGTTTGTTCCATAAAGATGATTTTTATATCCAAAATACCTCCTTTTGTTTGTCGCGTTATGTTCAGAAATCCACAGGAAAGAGCTGTCACGACAACGCAGACGAAAATTCCAAATAGTTTCCATAATGTCCACAGAAACATGTCAAATGGTTTTCGTAATCAATCCTCAGGTTGTTTTTAAAATATATAATCGATAATATATCAACCGCAAATGTCTTTCACATTAGGAGAGGGGAAAACAATGGCTGTCCAAATTCTGTTGCGGAAGCAAAACTCATGTGACCACTTGATGCGATGTTATCGTTCTGGCTCATTTTTCAAAATAAAAGCCTGAAGGGTTACGTCCGGGTTACGTCCAGACTGTTGACACCTTGAGGAAGCGATAGGAAAAGGAATCTGGTTCATATCCCTTTAAATGGAGCAAAGGGAGGCTATGGAACATGGAGTTTTCAAAATAGAAGCCACTTCCTGCTTTGATTTTCCTCAGGGTTTCGCCTGCAATATCAGTTCTGTTATACTCACAGATAATATTTTGACAGTTTTGGAAACTTTAGAGTGTTTTCTATCCAATACTAATAATAATATGCATATATTAGCAAGTGAGACTGAGGAGCTGGCCGTTTACAATGGGCACCTTTTCATCCAAGCTACTCAATACTGCCCCTGCAGCCATATGAAGTTAAGCTGGCGCGCTTCAGTCAATAATCCACCGGTTTCCCTCTATCAAAATGCATACAAAATGAATCCCAAACGTTACAAATAAACTTCTACAACCAAGTTAAACAACGTTTATAATCAAACCTCAGGTACCCTAATACGTAAATAAAGAAAAACATTTAAGACAGAGAATCGTTATTGTCTTTACCAGAGATAAATAACAAAGAACGCGCTTCCATCCACGAGCATGGAAACACTACAGCCAAAATGGGAGCCACTTAGAAAATCTACAACTTCTAACTCATTTTTCCAAAAACCAGCCTGAAACTTTTTCTAAAGACTGTTGACAGCTAGTGAAAGCCCTAGGAACTGCAATCTGGGAGGATTTCGCCTTATAATAAAAGTGACAGCCATTGAAAATAGTGGTGGGATTCTTTTTTTTTTGGGGGGGGGGGGGGGGGGTGGTTTGTCCTCTGGGCTTCGTCTGCCATATCAGTTCCGCTATACTCACAGACGTTATTTTAATAGTTTTAGAAACTTTAGAGTGTTTTCTATCCAAATCTACCAATTATATGCATATCCTAGCTTCTGGGCCTGAGTACCAGGCAGGTTTCTTTGGGCACGCTTGTCATCCAGACGTCAAAGTACTGCCCCCTAGCCCAAAGAGGGTTTACAATTTAAAGGCAATGCAACCAAATACTAATTGAGTGTATGTAAACTTCTGACCCCCTGGGAATGTTGAAATAAATCATTCTCTCTACCATTATACTGACATTTGACATTCTTAAAATAAAGTGGTGATCCTAACTGATCTAAGACAGAGAATTTTTACTAGGAATAAATGTCAGGAATTGTGAAAAGAGTTAAAATATATTTGGCTAAGGTGTATGTAAACTTCTGACTTCAACTGTACTTACATGATATTTACAAATATTAGCCTATGTGTTGATAGACCAATGAGAAAATTATGCTATTTAGGTTACTTTCTGCTATTTAGGTTTCGGTCAAACATTCAACAATATTGATAACTAAATGGAACACAATGGAGATTACTTCACTGAATCCCAAAGAAACCAAAAGCTTTTATTGTTAAATAATTAATAGGTAGGCTAATTACTATTTTACCATGTGAGTAAATACCATATTTGAAACGTAGATTGTTCTCAATTCAACTTTAAAAAAACATTTGGCCTCCCGAGTAGCACAGCGATCTAAGGCACTGCATCTCAATGCTAGAGGTGTCACTACAGTCCCTGGTTCGATTCCAGGCTGTATCACAGCTGACTGAGAATGAGGGTCCCATAGGACAGCGCACAATTGGCCCAGCGTCATTAGGGCTTGGCTGGGGTAGGCCATCATTGTAAATAAGAATTTGACTTGCCTAGTTAAATATTTTTTTTAATACAAATTCAAGACATAGGCCTAGTTAATACTATAGTGAGATCTAAGTAATGTTGTTGACTTAACCTATAGTAAACCACTTTAAATCACCCTCAGCTGTTACTCTGCAGGAAGCTTTTTTTCATAGGCATGCATGGCTATTATAACCTAGGGCCTAGGTGGGACTATGTCCTTTGGCTAGCATACAAACTATAACTATAGATGTAACAGTTTAGCTCCCGTCCCTCTCCTCGCCCCTACTTGGGCTCGAACCTGGGACCCTCTGTACACATCGACAACAGCCACCCTCGAAGCATCGTTACCCATCGCTCCACAAAAGCTGTGGCCCTTGCAGAGCAAGGGGAACAACTACTTCAAGGTCTCAGAGCGAGTGACGTCACAGATTGAAATGCTATTAGCGAGCACCCCGCTAACTAGCTAGCCATTTCAAATTGGTTACTTAGACATGAGAGAGGAAGAGAGTGAGTAGAGAGTGGAAGAGAGAGAGACAGACAGACAAACAGACAGACAAAAAGAGACAGTGAGGGGGAGACAAACAGAGTAAGAGGGGGAGGCATAGAGAGATACAAAGAGAGGGGGAGGGAGGTGAGAATGTTTAACATGCATAACAGCTAACACTAATACTAAATAGCACCCTTGAGCGTGTTGAGGGGCCATCCATTCAGGGCTGAGATAATCACGCATACAACACACAGAATAAAGATGCAAACACGAACACACACAGGGACACACACATAAAGGAACACACACAGGGACACACACATAAAGGAACACACAGAGAGACACGTCTGCACCACAGTCAGCAGAACAGGGCTTCTGCGAGTGACATTCCACAGTGAAGGTGTTCCCCATGGAAGAATGAGGCACAATAAAGACCAGGACTGCTGGAATTCAATCACACCCATCATAGCAATGTTTACACCCTGTCTTCGTTAACAAACTAATAACCCCACACACACTCGCAAACTTCTTATCCTGAAAACTTAAAGCCTTTACCTGTGGGAGACTACCTGGTTTCAGGACTTTAGTTTTGTTTCACAGTACTTGATTTTATTTGACCTAGGCCTACTGGTTAAACCACCACAACACGGGATCAATCACAGGTTCCCGAGAGGAGCAGCGGTCTAAGGCACTGCATCTCAGTGCAGTCCCTGGTTTGAATCCAGGCTGCATCACATCCGGACGTAATTGGGTTGTCCCATAGGGCGGCGTACAATTGGCCCAGCGTTGTCTGGGTAGGCCGTCATTGTAAATAAGAATTTGTTCTTAACTGAGTTAAACAGGACATATTTACATGTTTGCATTTGTGCAAAATAATCATCAGGGTTTGTTGATTCAATTTCAATTCAGTCAATTCAGGAAGAAAATTCAAATTCAACAATTGAAAAATCTAATGCCCTGTATATGGGTTAGGTTTATATTAAAAAATCTAATGCCCTGTATATGGGTTAGGTTTATCTGACCCACTTTCATCTCTGACAAAAGACCTGTTCCATCATATCTGTAATAAAATGAGGTCTAGGCCTACGTGTCAACGGGGCGTCTTCACACTGTGCTGGCTGAATGGGAAGGCAGCTTCCCATGTTAGATGTGAGCAAATGCATGTCTGGACAACATTGGTAAACATTACTGCAGGTTTTCCTGTGTAAAGTAGGCTACTGCGCTGTCTTTCTGTACACACCTGATGACAACTTGGATCTGGGGGTTTGGTGCGAGATGCTGTTTCGATAGCCTACAAACAAAGGCAGACATTACAACACAGACACAGAGATAATATTGTGTGTGTAGCGTTATATTGGTGCTCTGATAGTAAGAAAGGTGACCACTGCTGCTGTGATTCTGTACAGCCAGAGGTGCTGAGAGAACTCTACCAGGAAAACACCCTAACAAACATAACAGACACCCATCCACACACACAAACTAAAACAAGTTAAACAAATAAAGTTGTGATTCTAAATGACCTAAAACAGGGATTTTTTTCCTGGGATTAAATGTCAGGAATTGTGAAAAACTGAAAAGGTGTATGTAAACTTCCCATTTCAACTGTAAATGTACCATGTTATTTTACTATAGGCTACCATGCTTCACATTCACCCAACTGGTTATTACTGTGTATTACTGTGTAATTATTTCCTTTCCTTGTCCCTGAAACAAAACATCCTTCAAAGTGTGGGTGTTTTCCAGGACCTGCCAGTGTAAAATACAACTGATTAGATAGCCCATACATTTTATATAAGAGACTTCCTATCGCTGCAAGTGTAGATAATGATGAGTTGTTACTGTATCATTATCACTGACAATGTGTTTCAAAATCAAAGATAAACATTTTATAATCAAACACAAACAGAGCAATTGAGATATACCTTTGGCCTGAATATAAGTGACAGAGAAGTAACAAAATGATAAGCAAAGTGAAGGAGAACATAACCCACATCTTTTGTTAAACTACATGTTGCAACATTAATTAGAGAGAGTGTACGAGGAAGAACACAGGGGGGTGTGACTGCTGTAAAGGTACAGTGTATGTCTTCAGGTATTACCCACAAGCCTAAAGGTGTTGTTCTTGGCATCTAGACTTTAACCTGTTCTGTCTGTTCAATCCCACACTCTTGGCTGTCCCCATAGGAGACCCCTTTGGAGAACCCTTATTAGTTCCAGGTAGAACCTTTTGTGTTCCATGTAAAAACCCTTTCCACAGAGGGTTCTACATGGAACGCAAAATTGTTCTACCTGGAACCAAAAAGGGTTCTCCTATGGGGACAGCTGAAGAACCCTTATGGAACCATTTTTTCTAAAAGTGAATTGTGCTTCACCACAATGGAATCTGCTGAAGGGATGGGACTCAAAATATGAGTTGGTGCTTACCTCATGTCAAATTCCTTGAAACTTTTAATGAATGTTGTGCAGTCTTTCAGTCATTCACTATGCATAGGTCTGTGTGTTGTATGTAAGTACTGTTTTGCCCCATTGTAACCCCGTCTCCAGTGTGCGTGTGTGTTGTTGTATGTGAGTACTGTTTTGCCCCATTGTAACCCCGTCTCCAGTGTGCGTGTGCGTGCGTGCGTGTGTGTGTGTGTGTGTGAAATAGGTGTGTAGAAAGGCCCATTGTTGCCGCTAAGCCCCAGCTGGACTCATCAACAATGGTGGCTTCAGAGAATGTCACAGTCGTCCATGGCAACGATGAGGCAACACTGCCATGCCTCAGAGTCATGTATTTAGAGAGTTGGGCCAATACGGTTTCTGAATTATGATGCGTTCACATGACATTTCAACATTCTATGGCAGCCATGTTAGCTCCCTATTAACATTACATGGAGAATTTTAAAAAATATAATCAAATGTAACGTCTAGAATGAGCATTATGATGCATTTATACAATGATTGGATCTAATCCTGATCGCTGATTGGTTAAAAGCACATTCCAGACGGTCTATTCCACAAGTTACCACCGGAAAAACCTATGACGTTAAAATGCCTATTTACTCTGTTCCATCTGACTGCGCAATCCACTGTCTCATCAGACCTGCCAGGCAATTTATAAACTTGATCTCCACTATAAAAAGCATCTAGAAATTATCTCACATTTCTTTTAGACTAACATTTAGTTTTCACCAGCGGAGATTTGCATAAACCTTGCTGTTTGTCTCTCTGACATATGCATTGTTTCAATATTCTAATTCTATCTCCAGCTGTCCCGTAGTAATGAACGTGTAGGGGTCAGGAGTTGGGACGAGACAGACAGGCAGGCAGAATTTCTCATCCAATCTAAATCATGAATCAGCTGGCAACATTTTTATGGATGTATACAAAGCAATGTCAATTGAAAAAAAAGTCAAACAAAACATAGTGCAGCTAGTTTACAGTCTTTACAAATTCAGTGTTTGAAGCGATTGTTAGCTGTGTTGTTGGCATGCTCCTCTGAACAACAGTGTCCTGACGAGAGCACATTTCTATGCTCGGCGAAATCGCGCCTCATTAGCTCATTGTTATGGATGTATCAAAATACATGTCACTAGAAAACAGCTTAAACAAATGCAAACGCAGCTACTGTTGTTATTCTTTTTGACGTTTGACGTGACTGTAAATTACCCGTAGTTGGCTAGCTAGCAAGCAAGGGATAAGAACGTTAACAGCCAGTACGGCAATAGAACATTTAGAACGAACGACTGTGTCGCATCCATAGATACAGAACAAAAAGACTGAACCCACTGGGTCTGGCAACCAAACCAATAGAACAAATGATCAGCCGGCTTGGGTAGCAACCCTAGATTTGTGTCGGGACTATATATTGTGGAAGGAAATAGTATGAATAAATTAATCAAAATAATATTTTTTATGAAAATATGTCAATAAAAATTTGAATATGTTGGTAACCTGTTGTATGAAAAATGATAATGCCTTCGAAGCCAGTGTTTGGAGCATATATTGATTTCGTCTCGGGCCTAACAACACCCTTGCCAACATATCCTCCAAACACAGGTTTACTGGGCATTATCACTTAATTACATGACACTTCAACATTCTATGACAGCCATCTTAACATGACATGGGGAATATTTAAACAATGCTATGTAACTGGATGTCTAGAATTAGAGGGTTGTCAGAGACTGGGAGCATGAGGTGCTTCTTATGCAAATCAAGTTGTTGCCAACACCTAATGCTCGTATAACACTTACTCAACAAAAGCTTAGCTAGCTGAACATTTGACATACACACAATATGTCCAGTAGATTATACAAGGGTCACAAGTCATTTTCAACAATAAAGATAGTCCCTTTGTGTTTCTTAAATATACAACAACAAAAAAATGTTTATACAGTAGCAGTCAAAAGTTTGGACACACCTGCTCATTCAAGTTTTTTTTTGTTATTTTACTATTTTCTACATTGTAGAATAATAGTGAATACATCAAACTATGAAACAACACATATGGAATCAAGTAGTAACCAAAAAAGTGTTAAACAAATCAAATATATTTTATATTTATGGCAAGAACAGCTCAAATAAGCAAAGAAAGGAAAGGAAGACCCAGAGTTACCTCTGTTGCAGAAGATACGTTCATTGGAGTTACCAGCCTCAGAAATTGCAGCCCAAATAAATGCTTCACAGAGTTCAAGTAACAGACACATCTCAACATCAACTGTTCAGAGGAGACTGCGTGAATCAGGCCTTCATGGTCGAATTGCAGCAAAGAAACCACTACTAAAGGACACCAATAAGAAGAAGAGACTTGCTTGGGCCAAGAAACACGACCAAATTTGAGATTTTTGGTACCAACCGCTGTGTCTTTGTGAGACGCAGAGTAGGTGAACGGATGATCTCTGTATGTGTGCTTCCACTGTGAAGCATGGAGGAGGAGGTGTAATGATGTGGGGGAGCTTTGCTGTTGACACTGTCAGTGATGTATGTATAATTCAAGGCATTCTGCAGCATTCTGCAACGATATGCTATCTTATTTGGTTTGCACTTAGTGGGACTATCATTTGTTTTTCAACAGGACAATGACCCAAAACACACCTCCAGGCTGTGTAAGAGCTATTTGACCAAGAAGGAGAGTGTTGCAGTGCTGCATCAGATGACCTGGCCTCCACCATCACCCGACCTCAAAGCAGTTGAGATAGTTTGGGATGAGTTGGACCGCAGAGTTAAGGGAAAGCAGCCAAGTGCTCAGCATATGTGGGAACTGCTTCAAGACTGTTGGAAAAGCATTCCAGGTGACTACCCCATGGAGCTGGTTGAAAGAATGCCAAAAGTGTGCAAAGCTGTCACCAAGGGAAAGGGTGGCTACTTCAAAGAATTCAAAATATAAAATACATTTTGATTTGTTAAACACTTTTTTGGTTACTACATGATTCCATATGTGTGATATCGTAGTTTTGATGTCTTCAATATTATTCTACATTGTAGAAAATAATAAAAATAAAGAAAAACCCTTGAATGAGTAGGTGTGTCCAAACTTTCAACTGGTACTATATATATATATATATATATATATATATATATATATATATATATATATATATATATATATATATATATGTTGCTTAATTCTTTGCATTGATAAGAATATTAAACAAAAGGGATGACAGTATAACAAATATATGGACCTTTTGGGGGGATGCCTATCATAAAAAGCAGATGTTTTTCCCAAATAAAAATATTATGAATACACCTGGCCCTAACATGTATCACAAAAAATATAAGAAAGAAAAGGTTAACTTCTAATACCTCACAGCTGAAGTCGAGGCTGGACAGAGAACGCTACATTAAACTGGTTGTTTATTCTTCTTATAAGACATTGTGTAAACTAAACATCCCAATATCCCAAAAGCAAAGACCTACTATTTGCTCTTGGCAGCTGTATTTACATGGTCCTAATAGTCAGTGGCTGGTTGCATGACCTATGCTTGATGGATGCAGAATACACTGAGAGCAGACTCATACTATGAATGAAATGATAACTCATTCTTACTTGGCTGGATGAAAAGCCATGAGTGGCAATGTCAAATTACATGATTACTATATTACCTCAATATGAGCATATTGAACCCATGTTTACCAAAATATGTTTGGTTTGTATCATTACTGTATCCTACGAGTATTTATGTGTGCTTTAAATGTAATTATGTTAATCAAGTGGATAAACTGCATGTATTTAGTGCATTCAGAAACTATTCAGACCTCTCCACCTTTTCCACATTTTGTTACGTTACAGCCTAATTCTAAAATTCATTAAATGTTTTTATTCATACAATACCACATACAGTGCCTTGCGAAAGTATTCGGCCCCCTTGAACTTTGCGACCTTTTGCCACATTTCAGGCTTCAAACATAAAGATATAAAACTGTATTTTTTTGTGAAGAATCAACAACAAATGGGACACAATCATGAAGTGGAACGACATTTATTGGATATTTCAAACTTTTTTAACAAATCAAAAACTGAAAAATTGGGCGTGCAAAATTATTCAGCCCCCTTAAGTTAATACTTTGTAGCGCCACCTTTTGCTGCGATTACAGCTGTAAGTCGCTTGGGGTATGTCTCTATCAGTTTTGCACATCGAGAGACTGACATTTTTTCCCATTCCTCCTTGCAAAACAGCTCAAGCTCAGTGAGGTTGGATGGAGAGCATTTGTGAACAGCAGTTTTCAGTTCTTTCCACAGATTCTCGATTGGATTCAGGTCTGGACTTTGACTTGGCCATTCTAACACCTGGATATGTTTATTTTTGAACCATTCCATTGTAGATTTTGCTTTATGTTTTGGATCATTGTCTTGTTGGAAGACAAATCTCCGTCCCAGTCTCAGGTCTTTTGCAGACTCCATCAGGTTTTCTTCCAGAATGGTCCTGTATTTGGCTCCATCCATCTTCCCATCAATTTTAACCATCTCCCCTGTCCCTGCTTAAGAAAAGCAGGCCCAAACCATGATGCTGCCACCACCATGTTTGACAGTGGGGATGGTGTGTTCAGGGTGATGAGCTGTGTTGCTTTTACGCCAAACATAACGTTTTGCATTGTTGCCAAAAAGTTCAATTTTGGTTTCATCTGACCAGAGCACCTTCTTCCACATGTTTGGTGTGTCTCCCAGGTGGCTTGTGGCAAACTTTAAATGACACTTTTTATGGATATCTTTAAGAAATGGCTTTCTTCTTGCCACTCTTCCATAAAGGCCAAATTTGTGCAATATACGACTGATTGTTGTCCTATGGACAGTCTCCCACCTCAGCTGTAGATCTCTGCAGTTCATCCAGAGTGATCATGGGCCTCTTGGCTGCATCTCTGATCAGTCTTCTCCTTGTATGAGCTGAAAGTTTAGAGGGACGGCCAGGTCTTGGTAGATTTGCCGTGGTCTGATACTCCTACCATTTCAATATTATCGCTTGCACAGTGCTCCTTGGGATGTTTAAAGCTTGGGAAATCTTTTTGTATCCAAATCCGGCTTTAAACTTCTTCACAACAGTATCTCGGACCTGCCTGGTGTGTTCCTTGTTCTTCATGATGCTCTCTGCGCTTTTAACGGACCTCTGAGACTATCACAGTGCAGGTGCATTCATACGGAGACTTGATTACACACAGGTGGATTGTATTTATCATCATTAGTCATTTAGGTCAACATTGTATCATTCAGAGATCCTCACTGAACTTCTGGAGAGAGTTTGCTGCACTGAAAGTAAAGGGGCTGAATAATTTTGCACGCCCAATTTTTCAGTTTTTGATTTGTTAAAAAAGTTTGAAATATCCAATAAATGTCGTTCCACTTCATGATTGTGTCCCACTTGTTGTTGATTCTTCACAAAAAAATACAGTTTTATATCTTTATGTTTGAAGCCTGAAATGTGGCAAAAGGTCGCAAAGTTCAAGGGGGCCGAATACTTTCGCAAGGCACTGTAATGACAAAGCGAAAACAGGTTTTAAGAAATACCTTATTTACATAAGCATTCAGACCCTTTGCTCTGAGACTCGAAATTGAGCTCAGGTGCATCCTGTTACCATTGATCATCCTTGAGATGTATTTACAAAGTGATTTGAGTCCAGCTGTTCGTAAATTGAATTGACTGGACATGATTTGGAAAGGTACACACCTGTCTATATAAGATGCCATATTTGACAGTGCAGGTCAAAGGAATTGTCCATAGAACTCCGAGACAGGATTGTGTCGAGGCACAGATCTGGAGAAGGGTACCAAAACATGTCTGCAGCATTGAAGGTCCCCAAAAACACAGTGGCCTCCATTATTCTTAAATGGAAGAAGTTTGGAACCACCAAGACTCATCCTAGAGCTGGCCGCCTGGCCAAACTGAGCAATCGGGGGAGAAGAGCCTTGGACAGGGAGGTGACCAAGAACCCGATGGTCACTCTGACAGAGCTCCCGAGTTCATCTGTGGAGATGGGAGAACCTACAACACTCTACAACCATCTCTACAACACTCCACCGATCAGGCCTTTATGGTAGAGTGGCCAGACGGAAGCCACTTCTTAGTAAAAGGCACATGACAGCCCGCTTGGAGTTTGCCAAAAGTCACCTAAAGGACTCCCAGACCATGAGAAAGAAGATTCTCTGGTCTGATGAAACCAACATTGAACTCTTTGGCCTGAATGCCAAGCGTCATGTCTGGAGGAAACACACTGCTCATCACCTGGCCATTACCATCCCTACGGTGAAGCATGGTGGTGGCAGCATCATGCTGTGGAGATGTTTTTCAGTGGCAGCAACTGGGAGACTAGTCAGGATCGAGAGAAAGATGAACAAAGCAAAGTACAGAGAAATCCTTGATGAAAACCTGCTCCAGACTGCTCAGGACCTCAAACTGGGACGAATGTTCACCTTCCAACAGGACAACGACCCTAAGCGCACAGCCAAGACAACGCAGGAGTGGCTTCGGGACAAGTCTCTGAATGTCTTTCAATGGCCCAGCCAAAGTCCGGACTTGAACCCAATCTAACATCTCTGGAGCGACCTGAAAATAGCTGTGCACTGACGCTCCCCATCCAACCTGACAGAGCTTGAGAGGATCTGTAGAGACGAATGGGGGAAACTCTATCCATATACAGGTGTGCCAAGCTTGTAACGTCAAACCCAAGAAGACTAGCGGCTGTAATCGCTGCCAGTGGTGCTTCAACATAGTACTGAGTAAAGGTTCTGAATACTTATGTAAATGTGATATTTTCATTTTTAATTTGTAATACATTTGCTAAAAAATATAAAAACATATTTTTGCCTTGTCATTATGTGTGTGTAGATTGATGGGGGAAAAACAATGTTTCCTTTATTTTGGCAGTTACCTGTCCGTTACAGGTTATTTTTTTATTTAACTAGGCAAGTCAGTTAAGAACAAATTCTTATTTCCAATGAGGGCCTACCCCAGCCAAACCCTAACCCAGACGACGCTGGGCCAATTGTGCGCCGCCCAATGGGATTCCCAATCACGTCTGGTTGTGATACAGCCTGGAATCGAACCAGGGTCTATAGTGTCACTTCTAGCACTGAGATGCTGTGCCTTAGACCGCTGCACCACTCTTGGAACGTAGGGTGAATAGAGTTTGGTTTGAACAGAAATGGGTACATATTGAGTACCAGATGGATTGGTCCCTGGACAAACATGAAATGTTAGGGATATACGATATCAAACACTTGTTGAAATGTATTGGGGTCAATTGGAGGACGGTATCTGTTTGAAATATAATCCTGTTCCACAACATTCTAGGTGATGTGTTGATAGGCAAAGAACATAAATAACAAATTACTTTCAGTTATAAAAACAAGTTTATTTCTCCATACAAATATATTCAATACGAAGCATAAAATACTACATTAAATAGCTGGTCTTAGAGTTTCACCTCTCCATAATTACCATGGCAATAACACCATAATAACATGATCTCTTTGAATCATTCATTATTTCAGAAGAACCATCTGTTGATTCCAGTTCATTGATCATATAGGGTAGCATTGGGATCATAGGCAAGAATCTGTCAAGCCTCCTCCATTTAGCTAAGCACATAATAAAGACACAATAGGAAGAAGTACAAAATCTGTACAGACTATTTGACACATTGGCATCATTAGACATGCTATATCCTATGCGCATTTATCCCTTATTGGGATGTTCAAAATGTAGCCAAATGTCTGCGGTCATGCACTTCTTCAACCAGGAAATATACAGCTCTCAAACATACAGTATGAGGTAATAAGTTATACATCAATATTAAATAAAAGTATAAATATGCATTATATGTGTACCACTTGAACTGAACGCATGGGTCAAGGTTGAACACGGCTCATAAAACATAGACAGTGCGAAAAACCGAGTGCAAAACAGGGGGTAATGGAACCCAGGTATACCACATTGCAGTTCAACCACACCATTTCTTTGGATCAACAAAGGTTAAATATTACATCTCTTTTTTTCTTTCTCTCTCCATCTATTCAAAAGAATGTCATAAGTAATAGACTATTCAGTTCAGTTCAACTCCTTTGCGCTAAATAATACAACATCGATCATCAGGGAATGCGGGTTCGCTCGGGTCAATACGCTACACTTTAGTAGCATCCAATGCCGATCTCCTGCTTGTAGCGGTTGGTGAGAGTGTTGGCCTGTTGCGTCAGCTTGGACAGCACCCCGTGAAGCCCTGTCATGTGGAACTGGAACTGCTTTTGCAGGTTAACCTCGTCTTCCTCGGACGACACCTCCGATTCTTCTTCCTCGGAATCAATCCGAGAGCTGGGACCCCGGCTCTCCTTGAGCTTCTCGGCGCGCATCACTCCCCACTCGATGTCGCAGCGGATGGACTTCAGGAGCTGGTAGTAGCTGTACATGTCGCCGTCCTCGATGTCGCTGTTTCCCGAGCTTTTGAGGGCGGCCATCTCCCTCTCTTCTTCCAGTGGGACGTCCCGCAGCAGGCTGGGCACCATCACCGTCTGGTCCATGTTATTGACGGCTCCAATGAAGCGATTCATGGAGTTGAACAGGGAGTTCTTCTGCAGGTGGGATTCTGAGATTTGCATCATTTTCTCGACTCTGTTGTTGATTCTCAAACTTATTTCAGAAATAACAGTTGTAACTGTCAATCGGAGCTGGATAGTTTGTTTATCTATTTGTGCAACCCTTCTCTAATTATTTTCTAATCGCTTTGGAAAGTGGCCCCTCCTTTTTTAATGCTGCAGTAGAGACTGATTGATGTTTTTTCGTGTCAGTGCAGCTTCCCGTGTTCCAAGCTGTGGGAGAGTTCGGCAGTTATCTTGTTTGTTCTTGTGCCTGTTCCTTTTCGTTTTTGTTTTGACTCTCTCTGGTCCTCTGTCGGATCTTTATAAAGCAGGTGGTTTCGTGTCCAAGGGCGTTCCCAGCAGCTCAGAACCTGTTTGTAAGGAGTGTTCTTCCTCCACAGTTGTAACCGGACTCCAATGACCTATAATAGCACATGTTTTGCATGGTTTGCATGAAGGGGAGCGGCCTCCAAATAGAGATACTAGTCAACCCCGACCCTGCCTGTCCCCAATAGCAAGGAAATGCATCTTCTACAGACTAAATTATATGAGTTTAACTTCTTTCAATGCCCTGCAGTAAAATGTGTTAAATGTATCCAATATCTATGTGCGCATAATTGTCATTGTTGCCCATCAACCTCTGAAACGCAACACAATGGTAGGCTATGTACTCTCTGAAAACATTCACACATCAAGCACACTAAAAACTAATTATAGTTTGCCTTGCAATCAAATGCGAACTTCATTCCAACCTGGTCTCAGAACATTTCGTATTCATCTGTATTATCCGAGACACTTCATTTTGTATATGTTACGTTTTGTGTGGTATGTATTAATTTGTGGATGTCCAGCATTCAATTCTTATGGTAAATTACAAATTTCAATTCGTATTATATGTTAAGAATTTGGAAAATGCCAAGGGATGCCAAGCTTCCCCCAACAATTGACAAAAAAACGAATAAAAACAGACAAAATTATTTATCTTTAATCTCGCAGTGCTTCATACATTTCCTTCAATTCGCAAGAGGCTGAATGTATCTCACCAGAGAAAGCATCCAAGTGAAGGAAACAGCGTCCCTCTGTCTCAGTATGTGTAGCTTATCTATCGAATGCTGTCCGGTCAAAACGAGTATGACAATGTTGCCATCAGTAGCATTGAATTCAAGGGAAGCCAGCGAGCATTTGGCCTCCCTTTATTAAAAAAGTATAAAATAACAGACAATCAGCGTTGAGCTAAACAGATGAGCTCAACTGTGAATGGTCCTGGCTCAGGACCATTCACAGTTCTCACTGTAGTAGACTAATAAGCATATGTGATTGGATGATGTTGAAATGTTGAAGTTGAAATGGTGCTGGAATAGTGGGAGCAGCGCCTGTTTTCTTTGTGACTTGTGGTGGTTCTCCATGGTTCTAAATCAATAGTTGTTTAGTATTCAGAAAATGTCAGAAACATTACCTTCCTTGACCATGCTGTAGGTCAGTGGTTCCTAACCTTTTTTGGTCACTTCACAAGCAACTGAATGTTGCTTTGCCCGGATTACCCCTGAAGTACCCCCTCATGTGCGTTTTCCTAGTAAGCTTATGTTCTCATGAGTCCTCTCAAGTACCCTCTGTGGATAGGCCAAGGACTCCCAGGTGTTCTTGTACCCCTGGTTGAGAACCACTGCTGTAGGTCATGTTTGTTATAAGCAATATGTTTTGTGGATCTCACTGGACAAATGTTGCTGTCTGTTTTTTTATGAAACAAATGTGTGGTTGAATTTATTCTGTCACTGTGTCTTCTTATTGTATTGGCCTCAGGCCTATATATCAGTGTCGAGGCATATGAACAAACAGGTTGTAGATTAAACAACACAATTAACACAACAGATTGGTTGTAACATGTTGTTGTTTTTTTTTTGGGGGGGGGGGGGGGGGGGGGGCTTCGGCGGTGATTTTACCCAAACACCGCTACTGCCCGCTGGCTGTCTCTGCACTTATGAGCTATGTTTGACAAATCAGTGAGTGACTGGGAGAAGCGAAATGCTGGATTCCTGTCATTTGGACAACAGATGATTAATTAACCCAATATATTTCACTTTACCCTTTAAGAGAGACTTTCTAGTCCCCATGGGTTGTAATGTTGGGGTATAGGACAGAGTATAGATCTGAAATCTATTCATCCATCTCCTGGATCAGTGAATCTCCAGATTCCGCTCAAATCATATGCTTCACAGTCAGATGAAGTTTAAAAACAAAGTTATTCAATTGTATTTGGTATTTTATTAGGATCTCCATTAGCTGTTGCGATAGCAGCAGCTACTCTTCCTGGGGTCCACACAAAACATGAAACATAATACAGAACATCAATAGACAAGAACAGCTCAAGGACAGAACTACATTTTTTTTAAAGGCACACATAGCCTACCTATCAATACATACACACAAACTATGTCGGTCAAATAGGGGAGGGGCGTTGTGCCGTGAGGTGTTGCTTTATCTGTTTTTTTAAACCAGGTTTGCTGTTTATTTGAGAAAAATTAGATGGAAGGGAGTTACATGCAATAATGTCTCTATATAATACTGTAGGCTTTCTTGAATTTGTTCTGGATTTGGGGACTGTGAAAAGACCCCTGGTAGCATGTCTGATGGGATAAGTGTGTGCGTCAGAGCTGTGTGTAAGTTGACGATGCAAACCATTTGGAATTTTCAACACATTGTTTCTTATTAAAAGAAGAAGTGATGCAGTCCGTCTCTCCTCAAGTCTTAGCCAAGAGAGACTGGCATGCATAGTATTTATATTAGCCCTCTGATTACAATGAAGAGCAAGACGTGCCACTCTGTTCTGGGCCAGCTGCAGGTTAATTAGGTCTTTCCTTGCAGCACTGAACCACACGACTGGACAATAATCAAGATTAGACAAAACTAGAGCCTGACATGCTTTTTGGAGTGTGGTATCAAAAAAGCAGAGCATTGCTTTAAAATGGACTGACCACTCCCCATCTTTACAACCATTGAATCTACAGTACCAGTCTAAAGGTTGGACACACCTCCTCATTCAAGGGGTTTTCTTTATTTGTACTATTTTCTACATTGTAGAATAATAGTGAAGACATCAAAACTATGAAATAACACATATGGAATCATGTAGTAACCAAAAAGTGTTAAACAAATCAAAATATATTTTAGATTCTTCAAAGTAGCCACCCTTTACTTTGATGTCAGCTTTGCACACACTTGGCATTCTCTCAACCAGAATTCACATGGAATGCTTTTCCAACAGTCTTGAAGGAGTTCCCATATATGCTGAGCACTTGTTGGCTGCTTTTCCTTCACTCTCCAGTCCAACTCATCCCAAACAATCACAATTGGGTTGAGGTCGGGTGATTGAGAAGGCCAGGTCATCTGATGCAGCTCTCCATCACTCTCCTCCTTGGTCAAATAGCCCCTACACAGACTGGAGGTGTGTTTTGGGTTATTGTCCTGTTGAAAAACAAATAACAACAAAAAATCTCAAATTTGGACTCATGAGACCAAAGGACAGATTTCCACCAGTCTAATGTCCATTGCTTGTGTTTCTTGGCCCAAACAAGTTTCTTATTCTTATTGGTGTCCTTTAGTAGTGGTTTCTTTGCAGCAATTCGACCATGAAGGCCTGATTCATGCAGTCTCCTCTGAACAGTTGATGTTGAGATGTGTCTGTTACTTGAACTGTTAAGCATTCATTTGGGCTGCAATCTCAGGTGCAGTTAATTCTAATGAACTTATCCTCTATAGCAGAGGATCTCTGGGTCTTCCTTTCCTGTGGCAGTCCTCATGAGATCCAGTTTCATCGTAGCGCTTGATGGATTTTGCAACTCCACTTGAAGAAACTTTCAAAGTTCTTGAAATGTTCCGAATTGACTGACCTTCATGTCTTAAAATAATGATGGACTGTCGTTAATCTTTTCTTATTTGAGCTGGTCTTGCCATAATATGGACTTGGTCTTTTAACAAATAGGGCTATCTTCTGTATAGCATCTCTACCTTGTCACAACCCAACTGATTGGCTCAAATGCATTATGAAGGAAAGACATTTCACAAATTAACTTTGAACCTGTTAATTGAAATGCATTCCAGGTGACCACCTCATGGAGCTGGCTGAGAGAATGCCAAGAGTGTGCAAAGCTGTCATCAAGGCATAGGATGGCTACTTTGAAGAATCTCAAATATAACATCTATTTTGATTAGTTTAACACTTTTTTGGTTACTAAATGATTCCATATGTGTTATTTCATAGTTTTTATGTCTTCAGTATTATTCTACAATGTAGAAAATAGTAAAAAATAAATAAAAACCCTTGTATGAGTAGGTGTCTCCAAACTTTTGCCTGGTAGTGTATATGTTTTGACCATGACAGTTTACAATCTCAGGTAACAAGCTAATGGCATTTTCCCTTAAATACAGTAAATACAGTATATCTATGAGCTGCTCTGCATTTGACATGATCAGATTAGGCCTACTAGAAGTTATTACAGTTAAAACCAAACTGCTGCAATATACCGTCTGTCCTTACCACTGAGACTGATGAGAACAGCTGAAACTTCCCCACCCCCCTGTAGGCCTATAGTTTCTCGTCAACAGGGGGAGTCACCAGAGACGCTGATGAGGGTTGCCCTGCGTATAGAGGACTCACTGACATGGTAAACAAAACACTACAAGCAGGCGAAAATGATCCAGCCCAGCCAGTCTGAAAGCTGACAAACTCTTATGGTAAACCACTGGGGCGATCAACACATGAGATGAGTTCACACTGTGAGTTAACATGACAGAAATAGCAAACAACATGTTTTGAGTCACTATGAAGTTATTATTCCGTACGACCTGGATGCTGAATCATTGTGACTATAGCCTAATAGATTAATTAGGCCTATTCCATGTATGGTAAACCTTGACATTTTGTAAGCCTACATGGTGGGTGTTCTTATATTGTTGATTGAGTAGTTATATTTATGACGATTCTGCACCCCACTCTTTAGACTCATAAAACAAATCTATCAATCAAGAAGTCTGTCAAAGCAGTCACACCAAACAATGACTCATTCCAGATAGTGAACATTCAGTGGAAATGATTTGACCAGATAGAAATGGAAGTAATAATAGAAATATGAGTTTACACACACATTTTAATCCTAACCATTACCATAACCTTAAACCTAACCCATATCCTAAACTTATCAACTAACCCCTTCCCTAATTCTCACACTAATTCTAACCTAACCCCTACGCTTAAATTAGCCTTGTCCTCATGGGGACGTGGGACATTTTCCTCGTTTTACTATCCTTGTTAGGACTTTAGGTGTTCTGAATAATGTATCTTAGAATGGGTGGAATGTCAACGTTGATCACAAAACCTGCTTGATCAGTCTCTCTGTCTCACCCTCCAGTTCGCCCTCCCTCCCTCTTATTCCGAAAATGATACTCCACAACTTTTGCTCTGCTCTCCACCTTAGCCTCCCCTCCCGACCTCTGCTAGCCTTCCCGTTCTTTTCTAATTATTTCTCTTTCGATGACTCCGTCTTTCTCTCTCTTTAACGATTTCTCTTTTACATTCTGCCCCCCCTTGTGTAGAACACACACACATACACGCACGCACAAACACACACACACACACACATGCGCACACACACACACACACGCTACGGGCGGTGTTTTGTGTCTTCACTCAGAATCAGGGGAATGGCAGCTACGTGGAGCCTGCTGAAATGTCTCCAGGCTACCCATCAACACAACAACATTCCCAACAGGAGAGGGAGAGAGGGATGAATGGAGGGGGAGATGAGAGTGGTAAACTGAGTTTTACCCCCACAGGTGTCTAGAAATGTCTTCAGCTCTCTGTTAGCTCTATGACTGGCAAACACACACACACACACACACACACACACACACACACACACACACACACACACACACACACAAACCACACACCACACACCACACACAAACCACACACCATCCGTTTTGGCTTGATGTGACCTACAAAACAATCTATTAATATCCTGAGAACATTCTCTTACAATGTTCTCTCACAGTCAAAACCAGGAACTAGATTGAAATGTCCCCTTCCTTTGTGTTGATAGAAAGCTTTGTATTAGCTGGCACACTTGTGAGTGGTGTCAATGTGTGCATTTATGGCATGCCTGTAGATTACAGGATACATGCCTTGGTTGCATGTGAAGGGCTCAACTCCCACTGATTACAGCTGCTGTCATCATCCCACAGGCTGAGAGCGATTTGGAGACAGCAGTAGTGGTGCATTCTGTAAAATCACTGGAGAAGCCAAGCCAGAAAAAAAGCCATATTACAACCTATGTGTTGTGATAATTGCATTGTTCGTTCTATAACCTGTTAGTTCATATGCCTTGCGACTGTGATATATATAGGCCTAAGGCCGAGACAATAAGAAGATATAGTGGCAGAATAAATTAAACCACACATTTGTTTCATCACAAACTGGAGAGCAACCTCTGTCCGATGAAGTCCACAAAGCATATTGGTAAAGGGGGATACCTAGTCAGTTGTACAACCGAATGCCTTCAACTGAAATGTGTCTTCCGCATTTTACCCAACCCCTCTGAATCAGAGAGGTGCAGGGGGCTGCCTTAATCGACATCTACGTCTTCGAGGGCCTGGGGAACGATAGGTTAAGTGCCTTGCCCATGGATCAAACGGTTACATGACCTACAGCATGTCAATCAAGTTAATGTTTCCAACATTTTCGGACTTCTAAACAACTATTGATTTAGAACGATGGAGAGTTACCACAAGTCACAAAGAAAACAGGAGCTGCCTCCACTATTCCAGCACCATTTCAACTTCAACATCATCAAATCACCTCTGCTTAGTCTAATACAGCGACAACTAAAAGATACCAAAAAATGATGTATTCCAATCAGCTAAATATGATGTGGCTGTCCATGGTTCTGATTTCTGTGTGTTTGTGTGTGTGTGTGCATTTGTGAAAGTATAAAAAACATGTTGATTCACCCTTCTTGTAGAGAAAGCCAATGCCATCCTCCTCTCATGTTTACGAAACATTCTACACTCTAACAATTAGGGATTCAACAAGTTCTTTGAAGAACCTTGGGGTTCTTGGACCTGAAAATTGCACCCAGAAGGTTCTTCCAAGAACCCCATAGGAGGTGGGGTTCATCAAGGAACCTCCTTAGTTGGTGGGGGTTCTTGTAGGAACCTAACTACCCAACTGAAACATTTGGATTTGATTTTGAATGGAGAGCAGGTACAGGCACTTAACTGAAACATTTGGATTTGATTTTGAATGGAGAGCAGGTACAGGCACTTAACTGAAACATTTAAAGATCTCCTCAATTCAAGGTAAGATGTGTCCCTTGTATGAACTAAATTGATATTGATTTATGATGCCAGCTATCTTTTCATATTTTTGCAAGTCTTTCTAAAATAGAAAATGGACACAATTCAATGGATATCAATCAACAAAGAGGTAAGAATACGTATGCTTTAAGAATATGTTGAAGTCTGGCTGTATTGGGTGCAGATGACTGAACTGCTCACTTTTGTGTCTGTGTCTGCAGGTATGCAGACAAGGAGGCATATAAAGGTATGTTAATTGTTATTGGTATATTATGCAGATCACATTTACCATCCTCCTTCCTTACCTCGTCAATGAATATCCCATAGGCCTCTACATTATGGACAAGGTATGTGTATGAAAACCATTATCAAAACAGTTTTTTTTCATTCACATTCACCACAAAAATCAAGGTATGAATACTGTTGTGTGCATGTTTTGTTAATCATCTGTATAATTACACTTTTTGGGATTCACAGACTTCACCCTTCCTACACCTCTGATGAATATAACAGGAAACCTGATCGATCACCATGCACTGCAAACTCATTCTGGCTATGGATACAGAGAACATCAACACATTAACATCAACATGCCAGAGGATATACCCCTTGGACTTGGGGCTCTGCTGGGAGTTTACCTCATATGTGGATTCTTTTATTCTAATTTGCCACTAAAATCATAATAAACACTGACAAATAAAATATTGTGTTACTGTTGTCATTGTTATATGTATGATTATTAATAATAATAATAATAGGCGAGGGGGGGTAGTTAAAACATTTTACTCAAAAGGTTCATCAAAAGGTTCTTCAAAAGGTTCATCAAAAGGTTCTTCAAAAGGTTCATCAAAAGGTTCTTCAAAAGGTTCATCAAAAGGTTCATCAAAAGGTTCATCAAAAGGTTCATCAAAAGGTTCATCAAAAGGTTCTTCAAAAGGTTCATCAAAAGGTTCATCAAAAGGTTCATCAAAAGGTTCATCAAAAGGTTCATCAAAAGGTTCTTCAAAAGGTTCATCAAAAGGTTCTTCAAAAGGTTCATCAAAAGGTTCTTCAAAAGGTTCTTCAAAAGGTTCATCAAAAGGTTCTTCAAAAGGTTCATCAAAAGGTTCTTCAAAAGGTTCATCAAAAGGTTCTTCAAAAGGTTCATCAAAAGGTTATTTGAGGATCCATTTAAAAGGGTTCTTCTAATGGCTAATTTAGGAAAGGGCCAATGCTAGCTAGCTAGCCACCGGAGGACAACAACACAACGAGATGCAACAATTCAAGTTGTTTCTGTCAATAACATATTGCTCTCGATGTGATGTGATTGGAGCCAAATCCAAATGGGCTTCCCTTGACACTTTTTATTGATGCGCTAGGATCATTTACAGTTGAGCTCATTCAGTTTAGCTCAACGCTGATTGGCTATTATTTTGTACATTTAAGGGAGGCCAAATACTCGCTAGCTTCCCTTGCATTCAGTGCTACGGGTGGCAACAATGTCATACTCTTTTTGACCAGACAGCATAAGATAGATGGCCTACACAGAGGGCGCTGTATCACTCGCGCTTTTTCCTTTTATGGTGAGATACTTTCAGACTCTTACGAATTGAAGGGAAATTGTGAAACACAGAGAGACGAAAGATAAATTATTATTCTATATTTTTTCTTGGTCAATTTTTGCTGGAAGCCTGGCTTACCTTGGCATCCAAGAATACACGTCACTGTAGATAGAGTAGGTTGTCCTCACTGTTTTCTGGTAGCAGCTAGCATAAACAGTAGCCCAATAAATCAAATTATTTCTTAACTGAAATAGAGAAAATAAAACATTCCTTAACAACAAATAATAACATGGCAAACCTAACATTTAAGAATAACAACTTAGAAATAAATATGTTAACTTACATAACAGTAGCCAAGCTAGAAAGCATAATCATAGAACAACAGTAGCTAGCGTTAGCTCATAACTGTAAAAATAATGCCACAAACTTTCAACAAAAAATGTATTTAATTGTATTATATATAACAATGTTATGATAATTACAATACTATGCTTGCAAATGGCATAAATTAAGATAGCTAGAGGAAAATAAACTAAATGTAACCATTTCTGTTTTGACAATGTAGCAAGCTCTGTTTGATGGTTGACAGAGCTGTTTGTTTATGTCGGTCATCATAATAACCACATGACCCAAGGCTGCCTGCTAGCAAGGAATCTCTTGTTCTACTTACTAATAAAAACATTGGGTCTATGACAGAGGGACAGCGGAGGGAGAGAGAGAGAGAAAGAGAGAGAGAGAGAGAGAGAGAGAGAGAGAGAGAGAGAGAGAGAGAGAGAAAGAGAGATAGAGAGAGAGAGAGAGAGAGAAGAGAGAGAGAGAGAGAGAAGAGAGAGAGAGAGAGAAGAGAGAGAGAAGAGAGAGAGAGAGAGAAGAGAGAGAGAGAGAGAAGAGAGAGAGAGAAAGAGAGCGAGCATCAGATGAAAGAAAATGGAAGAGAGTTCGTTTACTGTTTCAACTCAGACAGAACCCCCAAAATATTTTGTTTGGAGGAGGAAGTCAAATTGGGAAATCCCAATTTAAACCCTGTAAAATCAGAACCCTCCTCAAACTTACTGGCACAACTGCCTTGCTCTCTTCTGTGTGTGTGTGTACCCAGTAACGGCGCATTCCCTCTTCACGAATGACAGAACACATAATACCCCCCACCCATTAAGCCACGCAGAGAGGGGTTGGCTCGGTGCCAAGAGCTGACGGCACGCATGTTCCATTAGGGACGCACTGCCATGCTGATATGCCAGTGATTTGCGTAACGAGATAAGAACTTCTCAGTTAGCTGTCTCCCTGGATAACGGCCTCCTCATCTCTCCCTGTTCCACACCACAGCCAGACACAGATGTCAGTTCTGGAGAGACTCGCAGTGTTCAGCTGCTGTCACATGGTTGACCCAAAGCCAAGGGTCAAGATTGACCAAAAGCCTATATAACCTATAAAACAATGGTTTTATTGGAGTTTTCAATTAAATGAAGGTGTTTGATGTAGGAGGATGGAGGGAGATGATAGGTCCAGAACATGCTTACTGCCTACATTTGACGAAACAGTATGTTCTAAATAGTGTAGTGTGGCTTGAAGTAAATAGTACATCATTTAGCAAAGCAGTAGCCTAGACTAGAACAGTAGCCTATTTGGTCATGGCCAATGATTAGAATCAATCACTCTTCTGACAGCGCTATTTGGAAATCCACTATCTGCAATTGTTTGAATCTTGGACTCTGATCTGACGAGGAGTTACTGATGACATGCATTACTATCTGAATACCTGGCAGGTTGTTTATGTAGTTGTTGCGTGCTCTTGCCATACAGCCTACATACTGTGTCTGACATGGAGGGATTCAGAACTGAAACTAAATTGGTCAGGGGCAACATTTCCAAATTGTTGTAGTTTGAGGGGTGGGGGGTTATGAATGAAGTAGACTAAAACAGAAGTGGCCTGTTGTGTTTTGTGTTTTTCTAGCCTGTAGAGAAAGCAGTAGCCTGGGTCATTACAGTAAAGGCCCTCAGACACATAGAAGTGTGACTTCCTAATGTGTAACCTTTATTTTTATTTCACCTTTATTTAACCAGGCAAGTCAGTTAAAAACAAATTCTTATTTACAATGACGGCCTACACCGGCCAAACCCGGACGACACTGGGCCAATTGTGTACCATATGGGACTCCCAATCACAGCCAGTCGTGATACAGCCTGGACTCAAACCAGGGTGTCTGTAGTGACACCTCTAGCACTGAGATACAGTGCCTTAGACCGCAGTGCCACTCGGGTAGCTGGAGATGACCAGCTCGGTCATCCAACATGCACCTTCATGTTGTTACAGTTCGTACTGATACCTAAACGCCATCTTGTTGTTAGTCAACAACTACTTACTGGCTAACACCAGTAAGTAGTGTCACCTCGTATTTTTGACTTTAAAGGTTCAATGCAGCCATTTTTAACTCAATATCAAATAACTTATTGGGTAACATTTAAGTACCTTACTGTGATTGTTTTCAATTAAAATGGTCAAAAATGAACATAAATAGCTTCTTAGCAAAGAGCAGTTTCTCAAGGAATCATTTATCTAGGACTGTTTGGGAGTGGTGTGAGTGGGGAGGGGAAAACTGAAAACTAGCTGTTATTGGCAGAGCTTTGGAACTCCATTTCTTATTGATCTGTTAACTAATTTACCGACTGGTGATGTCAGCAGGCAGGCCAAAACTCCCTCCCACCAAAACAGGCTGAAATTTCAGGCAGTCTTTTAAAACAACTCTTACACTAAAAGGGCATTATCATAATTTTTACAATTTCACAGTATTATTCCATCCACATAGTGTGGAAATATATACACAACACAGGTAAACCATGTTTTTGATTACACCGGGCCTTTTTTACGTTGAAAAAACCTCTGTGGTCTATGATACTTCACTCCAAATAAAATATATTTGCTTCAAAATTACACTACTTTCCTCTAAATAAAGTCTATTTGCTTCAATGTGGAAACAAATGTAAAAATGTGTTTCTCTCTCTCTCTCACACTCACTCACTCACTCACTCACTCACTCACTCACTCACTCACTCACTCACTCTCAGTGTAAACACTCCACTGTAGTGCAGCAGGGGGCTTGGTAACTACAGTAGAGTATGTAATGACTGTCATTTTCTGCCGGATCCCCACTAGCAAACACACTCCTGCTGTGTTGGACAAAGAATAGAGCCCACAGACAGATGCACAAACACACACACACGTACACGCACGCACACACACACAAACATACACACAAACATACACACACACAAACCGTCAGCAAGTGACACTGAATATTTTTTTAATGGTTGAGTTATCTGCTTTGGACAGTCTGAAATGTCAGGTACTACAGGCTAAAATATATACATTAAAAAAACACATTTAAAATTAAATTAAAAAGACTTGCCTTGGGGACATATCTGTTTATTGGATTGAAATGAAATTAAACATCCTTATGAGAAATGCATCATTCTTGTTCACTTTATTTGTCAGTAAGCCCTCCTGTCTTCCTAGACACTTTGCGAACCTAAAATGTAAGACATGTAGAAAACAAAATAATGTCAGCTCTATTTTTTCAATTTCTACCTGGAACATTCAGGACTATTCCACATCACAGAGGAGCTCTGAAGAGGAGGTTTGACCATCCTTTGTGTAGACTTAGCAGTTTGTTTGTGTAGCAATAGCGCCACCTAGTGTTCAGATCTGTGACTAATACAGGGCAGAAGGAAGGAAGGGTGCGAAATGCATCGGTGACGTCCTCTCTAGCTTAGTATTCATGTCTCCTGCTTTTGTTTCATGCTAATATGATTCATGGCAGAGGTCTTTAACACAGGGAAGTAGAGGGAGGGAGGGAGGGAGGGAGGGAGGGAGGGAGGGAGGGAGGGAGGGAGGGAGGGAGGGAGGGAGGGAGGGAGGGAGGGAGGAGGGAGGGAGGGAGGGAGGGAGGGAGGGAGGGAGGGAGGGAGGGAGGGAGGGAGGGAGGGAGGGAGGGAGGGAGTTAGAGACATGGAAGAGTCGAGGGAGAATGTGGGAAGAGAGAGACTGCTACGGGGGGATGGTGAAGGTGAATAGTGGAGGTGAAGGAGAGAATAAGTGAAGGGCAGAAGTGGGAGGAGAGAGAAAGAGAGTGTAGAGAATACACTTCAAGACACAGCAATTCAGCTGTAAAGTTATGAGGATCGTTTATTAATACAGATATCACTGATAGTTACAATATCACCAACAGAACAGACTGTATTGGCATGCTACAGGAGCTGGTGTAGTTATTAAGTTATTGTAGTTACAATATCACCAACAGAACAGACTGTATTGGCATGCTACAGGAGCTGGTGTAGTTATTATAGTTACAATATCACCAACAGAACAGACTGTATTGGCATGCTACAGGAGCTGGTGTAGTTATTATAGTTACAATATCACCAACAGAACAGACTGTATTGGCATGCTACAGGAGCTGGTGTAGTTATTAAGTTATTATAGTTACAATATCACCAACAGAACAGACTGTATTGGCATGCTACAGGAGCTGGTGTAGTTATTAAGTTATTATAGTTACAATATCACCAACAGAACAGACTGTATTGGCATGCTACAGGAGCTGGTGTAGTTATTAAGTTCTTATAGTTACAATATCACCAACAGAACAGACTGTATTGGCATGCTACAGGAGCTGGTGTAGTTATTAAGTTATTATAGTTACAATATCACCAACAGAACAGACTGTATTGGCATGCTACAGGAGCTGGTGTAGTTATTAAGTTATTATAGTTACAATATCACCAACAGAACAGACTGTATTGGCATGCTACAGGAGCTGGTGTAGTTATTATAGTTACAATATCACCAACAGAACAGACTGTATTGGCATGCTACAGGAGCTGGTGTAGTTATTAAGTTATTATAGTTACAATATCACCAACAGAACAGACTGTATTGGCATGCTACAGGAGCTGGTGTAGATATTAAGTTATTATAGTTACAATATCACCAACAGAACAGACTGTATTGGCATGCTACAGGAGCTGGTGTAGTTATTAAGTTATTATAGTTACAATATCACCAACAGAACAGACTGTATTGGCATGCTACAGGAGCTGGTGTAGTTATTAAGTTATTATAGTTACAATATCACCAACAGAACAGACTGTATTGGCATGCTACAGGAGCTGGTGTAGTTATTATAGTTACAATATCACCAACAGAACAGAGTGTATTGGCATGCTACAGGAGCTGGTGTAGTTATTAAGTTATTATAGTTACAATATCACCAACAGAACAGACTGTATTGGCATGCTACAGGAGCTGGTGTAGTTATTAAGTTATTATAGTTACAATATCACCAACAGAACAGACTGTATTGGCATGCTACAGGAGCTGGTGTAGTTATTATAGTTACAATATCACCAACAGAACAGACTGTATTGGCATGCTACAGGAGCTGGTGTAGTTATTAAGTTATTATAGTTACAATATCACCAACAGAACAGACTGTATTGGCATGCTAAAGGAGCTGGTGTAGTTATTAAGTTATTATAGTTACAATATCACCAACAGAACAGACTGTATTGGCATGCTAAAGGAGCTGGTGTAGTTATTAAGTTATTATAGTTACAATATCACCAACAGAACAGAGTGTATTGGCATGCTACAGGAGCTGGTGTAGTTATTAAGTTATTATAGTTACAATATCACCAACAGAACAGACTGTATTGGCATGCTACAGGAGCTGGTGTAGTTATTATAGTTACAATATCACCAACAGAACAGACTGTATTGGCATGCTACAGGAGCTGGTGTAGTTATTAAGTTATTATAGTTACAATATCACCAACAGAACAGACTGTATTGGCATGCTACAGGAGCTGGTGTAGTTATTATAGTTACAATATCACCAACAGAACAGACTGTATTGGCATGCTACAGGAGCTGGTGTAGTTATTAAGTTATTATAGTTACAATATCACCAACAGAACAGACTGTATTGGCATGCTACAGGAGCTGGTGTAGTTATTAAGTTATTATAGTTACAATATCACCAACAGAACAGACTGTATTGGCATGCTACAGGAGCTGGTGTAGTTATTAAGTTATTGTAGTTACAATATCACCAACAGAACAGACTGTATTGGCATGCTACAGGAGCTGGTGTAGTTATTAAGTTATTGTAGTTACAATATCACCAACAGAACAGACTGTATTGGCATGCTACAGGAGCTGGTGTAGTTATTAAGTTATTATAGTTACAATATCACCAACAGAACAGACTGTATTGGCATGCTACAGGAGCTGGTGTAGTTATTAAGTTATTATAGTTACAATATCACCAACAGAACAGACTGTATTGGCATGCTACAGGAGCTGGTGTAGTTATTAAGTTATTATAGTTACAATATCACCAACAGAACAGACTGTATTGGCATGCTACAGGAGCTGGTGTAGTTATTAAGTTATTGTAGTTACAATATCACCAACAGAACAGACTGTATTGGCATGCTACAGGAGCTGGTGTAGTTATTATAGTTACAATATCACCAACAGAACAGACTGTATTGGCATGCTACAGGAGCTGGTGTAGTTATTATAGTTACAATATCACCAACAGAACAGACTGTATTGGCATGCTACAGGAGCTGGTGTAGTTATTGTAGTTACAATATCACCAACAGAACAGACTGTATTGGCATGCTACAGGAGCTGGTGTAGTTATTAAGTTATTATAGTTACAATATCACCAACAGAACAGACTGTATTGGCATGCTACAGGAGCTGGTGTAGTTATTAAGTTATTGTAGTTACAATATCACCAACAGAACAGACTGTATTGGCATGCTACAGGAGCTGGTGTAGTTATTAAGTTATTATAGTTACAATATCACCAACAGAACAGACTGTATTGGCATGCTACAGGAGCTGGTGTAGTTATTAAGTTATTATAGTTACAATATCACCAACAGAACAGACTGTATTGGCATGCTACAGGAGCTGGTGTAGTTATTATAGTTACAATATCACCAACAGAACAGACTGTATTGGCATGCTACAGGAGCTGGTGTAGTTATTAAGTTATTATAGTTACAATATCACCAACAGAACAGACTGTATTGGCATGCTACAGGAGCTGGTGTAGTTATTAAGTTATTATAGTTACAATATCACCAACAGAACAGACTGTATTGGCATGCTACAGGAGCTGGTGTAGTTATTAAATTATTATAGTTACAATATCACCAACAGAACTGACTGTATTGCCATGCTACAGGAGCTGGTGTAGTTATTAAGTTATTATAGTTACAATATCACCAACAGAACAGACTGTATTGGCATGCTACAGGAGCTGGTATAGTTATTAAGTTATTATAGTTACAATATCACCAACAGAACAGACTGTATTGGCATGCTACAGGAGCTGGTGTAGTTATTAAGTTATTATAGTTACAATATCACCAACAGAACAGACTGTATTGGCATGCTACAGGAGCTGGTGTAGTTATTAAGTTATTATAGTTACAATATCACCAACAGAACAGACTGTATTGGCATGCTACAGGAGCTGGTGTAGTTATTAAGTTATTATAGTTACAATATCACCAACAGAACAGACTGTATTGGCATGCTACAGGAGCTGGTGTAGTTATTATAGTTACAACATCACCAACAGAACAGACTGTATTGGCATGCTACAGGAGCTGGTGTAGTTATTAAGTTATTATAGTTACAATATCACCAACAGAACAGACTGTATTGGCATGCTACAGGAGCTGGTGTAGTTATTAAGTTATTATAGTTACAATATCACCAACAGAACAGACTGTATTGGCATGCTACAGGAGCTGGTGTAGTTATTAAGTTATTATAGTTACAATATCACCAACAGAACAGACTGTATTGGCATGCTAAAGGAGCTGGTGTAGTTATTAAGTTATTATAGTTACAATATCACCAACAGAACAGACTGTATTGGCATGCTACAGGAGCTGGTGTAGTTATTGTAGTTACAATATCACCAACAGAACAGACTGTATTGGCATGCTACAGGAGCTGGTGTAGTTATTAAGTTATTATAGTTACAATATCACCAACAGAACAGACTGTATTGGCATGCTACAGGAGCTGGTGTAGTTATTAAGTTATTGTAGTTACAATATCACCAACAGAACAGACTGTATTGGCATGCTACAGGAGCTGGTGTAGTTATTATAGTTACAATATCACCAACAGAACAGACTGTATTGGCATGCTACAGGAGCTGGTGTAGTTATTAAGTTATTATAGTTACAATATCACCAACAGAACAGACTGTATTGGCATGCTACAGGAGCTGGTGTAGTTATTAAGTTATTATAGTTACAATATCACCAACAGAACAGACTGTATTGGCATGCTACAGGAGCTGGTGTAGTTATTATAGTTACAATATCACCAACAGAACAGACTGTATTGGCATGCTAAAGGAGCTGGTGTAGTTATTAAGTTATTATAGTTACAATATCACCAACAGAACAGACTGTATTGGCATGCTACAGGAGCTGGTGTAGTTATTAAGTTATTATAGTTACAATATCACCAACAGAACAGACTGTATTGGCATGCTACAGGAGCTGGTGTAGTTATTAAGTTATTATAGTTACAATATCACCAACAGAACAGACTGTATTGGCATGCTACAGGAGCTGGTGTAGTTATTATAGTTACAATATCACCAACAGAACAGACTGTATTGGCATGCTACAGGAGCTGGTGTAGTTATTAAGTTATTATAGTTACAATATCACCAACAGAACAGACTGTATTGGCATGCTACAGGAGCTGGTGTAGTTATTAAGTTATTATAGTTACAATATCACCAACAGAACAGACTGTATTGGCATGCTACAGGAGCTGGTGTAGTTATTAAGTTATTATAGTTACAATATCACCAACAGAACAGACTGTATTGGCATGCTAAAGGAGCTGGTGTAGTTATTAAGTTATTATAGTTACAATATCACCAACAGAACAGACTGTATTGGCATGCTACAGGAGCTGGTGTAGTTATTATAGTTACAATATCACCAACAGAACAGACTGTATTGGCATGCTACAGGAGCTGGTGTAGTTATTAAGTTATTATAGTTACAATATCACCAACAGAACAGACTGTATTGGCATGCTACAGGAGCTGGTGTAGTTATTAAGTTATTATAGTTACAATATCACCAACAGAACAGACTGTATTGGCATGCTAAAGGAGCTGGTGTAGTTATTAAGTTATTATAGTTACAATATCACCAACAGAACAGACTGTATTGGCATGCTACAGGAGCTGGTGTAGTTATTAAGTTATTATAGTTACAATATCACCAACAGAACAGACTGTATTGGCATGCTACAGGAGCTGGTGTAGTTATTAAGTTATTATAGTTACAATATCACCAACAGAACAGACTGTATTGGCATGCTACAGGAGCTGGTGTAGTTATTAAGTTATTATAGTTACAATATCACAAACAGAACAGACTGTATTGGCATGCTACAGGAGCTGGTGTAGTTATTATAGTTACAATATCACCAACAGAACAGAGTGTATTGGCATGCTACAGGAGCTGGTGTAGTTATTAAGTTATTATAGTTACAATATCACCAACAGAACAGACTGTATTGGCATGCTACAGGAGCTGGTGTAGTTATTAAGTTATTATAGTTACAATATCACAAACAGAACAGACTGTATTGGCATGCTACAGGAGCTGGTGTAGTTATTATAGTTACAATATCACCAACAGAACAGAGTGTATTGGCATGCTACAGGAGCTGGTGTAGTTATTAAGTTATTATAGTTACAATATCACCAACAGAACAGACTGTATTGGCATGCTACAGGAGCTGGTGTAGTTATTAAGTTATTATAGTTACAATATCACCAACAGAACAGACTGTATTGGCATGCTACAGGAGCTGGTGTAGTTATTAAGTTATTATAGTTACAATATCACCAACAGAACAGACTGTATTGGCATGCTACAGGAGCTGGTGTAGTTATTAAGTTATTATAGTTACAATATCACCAACAGAACAGACTGTATTGGCATGCTACAGGAGCTGGTGTAGTTATTATAGTTACAATATCACCAACAGAACAGACTGTATTGGCATGCTACAGGAGCTGGTGTAGTTATTAAGTTATTATAGTTACAATATCACCAACAGAACAGACTGTATTGGCATGCTAAAGGAGCTGGTGTAGTTATTAAGTTATTATAGTTACAATATCACCAACAGAACAGACTGTATTGGCATGCTACAGGAGCTGGTGTAGTTATTAAGTTATTATAGTTACAATATCACCAACAGAACAGACTGTATTGGCATGCTACAGGAGCTGGTGTAGTTATTATAGTTACAATATCACCAACAGAACAGACTGTATTGGCATGCTACAGGAGCTGGTGTAGTTATTAAGTTATTATAGTTACAATATCACCAACAGAACAGACTGTATTGGCATGCTAAAGGAGCTGGTGTAGTTATTAAGTTATTATAGTTACAATATCACCAACAGAACAGACTGTATTGGCATGCTACAGGAGCTGGTGTAGTTATTATAGTTACAATATCACCAACAGAACAGACTGTATTGGCATGCTACAGGAGCTGGTGTAGTTATTAAGTTATTATAGTTACAATATCACCAACAGAACAGACTGTATTGGCATGCTACAGGAGCTGGTGTAGTTATTATAGTTACAATATCACCAACAGAACAGAGTGTATTGGCATGCTACAGGAGCTGGTGTAGTTATTAAGTTATTATAGTTACAATATCACCAACAGAACAGACTGTATTGGCATGCTACAGGAGCTGGTGTAGTTATTAAGTTATTATAGTTACAATATCACCAACAGAACAGACTGTATTGGCATGCTACAGGAGCTGGTGTAGTTATTATAGTTACAATATCACCAACAGAACAGACTGTATTGGCATGCTACAGGAGCTGGTGTAGTTATTATAGTTACAATATCACCAACAGAACAGACTGTATTGGCATGCTACAGGAGCTGGTGTAGTTATTAAGTTATTATAGTTACAATATCACCAACAGAACAGACTGTATTGGCATGCTACAGGAGCTGGTGTAGTTATTATAGTTACAATATCACCAACAGAACAGAGTGTATTGGCATGCTACAGGAGCTGGTGTAGTTATTAAGTTATTATAGTTACAATATCACCAACAGAACAGACTGTATTGGCATGCTACAGGAGCTGGTGTAGTTATTAAGTTATTATAGTTACAATATCACCAACAGAACAGACTGTATTGGCATGCTACAGGAGCTGGTGTAGTTATTATAGTTACAATATCACCAACAGAACAGACTGTATTGGCATGCTACAGGAGCTGGTGTAGTTATTAAGTTATTATAGTTACAATATCACCAACAGAACAGACTGTATTGGCATGCTACAGGAGCTGGTGTAGTTATTATAGTTACAATATCACCAACAGAACAGAGTGTATTGGCATGCTACAGGAGCTGGTGTAGTTATTAAGTTATTATAGTTACAATATCACCAACAGAACAGACTGTATTGGCATGCTACAGGAGCTGGTGTAGTTATTAAGTTATTATAGTTACAATATCACCAACAGAACAGACTGTATTGGCATGCTACAGGAGCTGGTGTAGTTATTAAGTTATTATAGTTACAATATCACCAACAGAACAGACTGTATTGGCATGCTACAGGAGCTGGTGTAGTTATTAAGTTGTTATAGTTACAATATCACCAACAGAACAGACTGTATTGGCATGCTACAGGAGCTGGTGTAGTTATTAAGTTATTATAGTTACAATATCACCAACAGAACAGACTGTATTGGCATGCTACAGGAGCTGGTGTAGTTATTAAGTTATTATAGTTACAATATCACCAACAGAACAGACTGTATTGGCATGCTACAGGAGCTGGTGTAGTTATTATAGTTACAATATCACCAACAGAACAGACTGTATTGGCATGCTACAGGAGCTGGTGTAGTTATTAAGTTATTATAGTTACAATATCACCAACAGAACAGACTGTATTGGCATGCTAAAGGAGCTGGTGTAGTTATTAAGTTATTATAGTTACAATATCACCAACAGAACAGACTGTATTGGCATGCTACAGGAGCTGGTGTAGTTATTATAGTTACAATATCACCAACAGAACAGACTGTATTGGCATGCTACAGGAGCTGGTGTAGTTATTAAGTTATTATAGTTACAATATCACCAACAGAACAGACTGTATTGGCATGCTACAGGAGCTGGTGTAGTTATTAAGTTATTATAGTTACAATATCACCAACAGAACAGACTGTATTGGCATGCTACAGGAGCTGGTGTAGTTATTAAGTTATTGTAGTTACAATATCACCAACAGAACAGACTGTATTGGCATGCTACAGGAGCTGGTGTAGTTATTAAGTTATTATAGTTACAATATCACCAACAGAACAGACTGTATTGGCATGCTACAGGAGCTGGTGTAGTTATTATAGTTACAATATCACCAACAGAACAGACTGTATTGGCATGCTACAGGAGCTGGTGTAGTTATTATAGTTACAATATCACCAACAGAACAGACTGTATTGGCATGCTACAGGAGCTGGTGTAGTTATTGTAGTTACAATATCACCAACAGAACAGACTGTATTGGCATGCTACAGGAGCTGGTGTAGTTATTAAGTTATTATAGTTACAATATCACCAACAGAACAGACTGTATTGGCATGCTACAGGAGCTGGTGTAGTTATTAAGTTATTGTAGTTACAATATCACCAACAGAACAGACTGTATTGGCATGCTACAGGAGCTGGTGTAGTTATTATAGTTACAATATCACCAACAGAACAGACTGTATTGGCATGCTACAGGAGCTGGTGTAGTTATTAAGTTATTATAGTTACAATATCACCAACAGAACAGACTGTATTGGCATGCTACAGGAGCTGGTGTAGTTATTAAGTTATTATAGTTACAATATCACCAACAGAACAGACTGTATTGGCATGCTACAGGAGCTGGTGTAGTTATTATAGTTACAATATCACCAACAGAACAGACTGTATTGGCATGCTACAGGAGCTGGTGTAGTTATTAAGTTATTATAGTTACAATATCACCAACAGAACAGACTGTATTGGCATGCTACAGGAGCTGGTGTAGTTATTATAGTTACAATATCACCAACAGAACAGACTGTATTGGCATGCTAAAGGAGCTGGTGTAGTTATTAAGTTATTATAGTTACAATATCACCAACAGAACAGACTGTATTGGCATGCTACAGGAGCTGGTGTAGTTATTAAATTATTATAGTTACAATATCACCAACAGAACTGACTGTATTGCCATGCTACAGGAGCTGGTGTAGTTATTAAGTTATTATAGTTACAATATCACCAACAGAACAGACTGTATTGGCATGCTACAGGAGCTGGTATAGTTATTAAGTTATTATAGTTACAATATCACCAACAGAACAGAGTGTATTGGCATGCTACAGGAGCTGGTGTAGTTATTAAGTTATTATAGTTACAATATCACCAACAGAACAGACTGTATTGCCATGCTACAGGAGCTGGTGTAGTTATTAAGTTATTATAGTTACAATATCACCAACAGAACAGAGTGTATTGGCATGCTACAGGAGCTGGTGTAGTTATTAAGTTATTATAGTTACAATATCACCAACAGAACAGACTGTATTGGCATGCTACAGGAGCTGGTGTAGTTATTAAGTTATTATAGTTACAATATCACCAACAGAACAGACTGTATTGGCATGCTACAGGAGCTGGTGTAGTTATTAAGTTATTATAGTTACAATATCACCAACAGAACAGACTGTATTGGCATGCTACAGGAGCTGGTGTAGTTATTAAGTTATTATAGTTACAATATCACCAACAGAACAGACTGTATTGGCATGCTACAGGAGCTGGTGTAATTATTAAGTTATTGTAGTTACAATATCACCAACAGAACAGACTGTATTGGCATGCTACAGGAGCTGGTGTAGTTATTAAGTTATTGTAGTTACAATATCACCAACAGAACAGACTGTATTGGCATGCTACAGGAGCTGGTGTAGTTATTAAGTTATTATAGTTACAATATCACCAACAGAACAGACTGTATTGGCATGCTACAGGAGCTGGTGTAGTTATTAAGTTATTATAGTTACAATATCACCAACAGAACAGACTGTATTGGCATGCTACAGGAGCTGGTGTAGTTATTATAGTTACAATATCACCAACAGAACAGACTGTATTGGCATGCTACAGGAGCTGGTGTAGTTATTAAGTTATTATATTTACAATATCACCAACAGAACAGACTGTATTGGCATGCTACAGGAGCTGGTGTAGTTATTAAGTTATTATAGTTACAATATCACCAACAGAACAGACTGTATTGGCATGCTACAGGAGCTGGTGTAGTTATTAAGTTATTATAGTTACAATATCACCAACAGAACAGAGTGTATTGCCATGCTACAGGAGCTGGTGTAGTTATTAAGTTATTGTAGTTACAATATCACCAACAGAACAGACTGTATTGGCATGCTACAGGAGCTGGTGTAGTTATTAAGTTATTATAGTTACAATATCACCAACAGAACAGACTGTATTGGCATGCTACAGGAGCTGGTGTAGTTATTAAGTTATTATATTTACAATATCACCAACAGAACTGACTGTATTGGCATGCTACAGGAGCTGGTGTAGTTATTAAGTTATTGTAGTTACAATATCACCAACAGAACAGACTGTATTGGCATGCTACAGGAGCTGGTGTAGTTATTATAGTTACAATATCACCAACAGAACAGACTGTATTGGCATGCTACAGGAGCTGGTGTAGTTATTAAGTTATTATAGTTACAATATCACCAACAGAACAGAGTGTATTGGCATGCTACAGGAGCTGGTGTAGTTATTAAGTTATTATAGTTACAATATCACCAACAGAACAGACTGTATTGCCATGCTACAGGAGCTGGTGTAGTTATTAAGTTATTATAGTTACAATATCACCAACAGAACAGAGTGTATTGGCATGCTACAGGAGCTGGTGTAGTTATTAAGTTATTATAGTTACAATATCACCAACAGAACAGACTGTATTGCCATGCTACAGGAGCTGGTGTAGTTATTAAGTTATTATAGTTACAATATCACCAACAGAACAGACTGTATTGGCATGCTACAGGAGCTGGTGTAGTTATTAAGTTATTATAGTTACAATATCACCAACAGAACAGACTGTATTGGCATGCTACAGGAGCTGGTGTAGTTATTAAGTTATTGTAGTTACAATATCACCAACAGAACAGACTGTATTGGCATGCTACAGGAGCTGGTGTAGTTATTAAGTTATTATAGTTACAATATCACCAACAGAACAGACTGTATTGGCATGCTACAGGAGCTGGTGTAGTTATTAAGTTATTATAGTTACAATATCACCAACAGAACAGACTGTATTGGCATGCTACAGGAGCTGGTGTAGTTATTATAGTTACAATATCACCAACAGAACAGACTGTATTGGCATGCTACAGGAGCTGGTGTAGTTATTAAGTTATTATAGTTACAATATCACCAACAGAACAGACTGTATTGGCATGCTACAGGAGCTGGTGTAGTTATTAAGTTATTATAGTTACAATATCACCAACAGAACAGACTGTATTGGCATGCTACAGGAGCTGGTGTAATTATTAAGTTATTGTAGTTACAATATCACCAACAGAACAGACTGTATTGGCATGCTACAGGAGCTGGTGTAGTTATTAAGTTATTGTAGTTACAATATCACCAACAGAACAGACTGTATTGGCATGCTACAGGAGCTGGTGTAGTTATTAAGTTATTATAGTTACAATATCACCAACAGAACAGACTGTATTGGCATGCTACAGGAGCTGGTGTAGTTATTAAGTTATTATAGTTACAATATCACCAACAGAACAGACTGTATTGGCATGCTACAGGAGCTGGTGTAGTTATTGTAGTTACAATATCACCAACAGAACAGACTGTATTGGCATGCTACAGGAGCTGGTGTAGTTATTAAGTTATTATAGTTACAATATCACCAACAGAACAGACTGTATTGGCATGCTACAGGAGCTGGTGTAGTTATTATAGTTACAATATCACCAACAGAACAGACTGTATTGGCATGCTACAGGAGCTGGTGTAGTTATTAAGTTATTATAGTTACAATATCACCAACAGAACAGACTGTATTGGCATGCTACAGGAGCTGGTGTAGTTATTAAGTTATTATAGTTACAATATCACCAACAGAACAGACTGTATTGGCATGCTACAGGAGCTGGTGTAGTTATTAAGTTATTATATTTACAATATCACCAACAGAACAGACTGTATTGGCATGCTACAGGAGCTGGTGTAGTTATTAAGTTATTGTAGTTACAATATCACCAACAGAACAGACTGTATTGGCATGCTACAGGAGCTGGTGTAGTTATTAAGTTATTATAGTTACAATATCACCAACAGAACAGACTGTATTGGCATGCTACAGGAGCTGGTGTAGTTATTAAGTTATTATATTTACAATATCACCAACAGAACTGACTGTATTGGCATGCTACAGGAGCTGGTGTAGTTATTAAGTTATTGTAGTTACAATATCACCAACAGAACAGACTGTATTGGCATGCTACAGGAGCTGGTGTAGTTATTATAGTTACAATATCACCAACAGAACAGACTGTATTGGCATGCTACAGGAGCTGGTGTAGTTATTAAGTTATTATAGTTACAATATCACCAACAGAACAGACTGTATTGGCATGCTAAAGGAGCTGGTGTAGTTATTAAGTTATTATAGTTACAATATCACCAACAGAACAGACTGTATTGGCATGCTACAGGAGCTGGTGTAGTTATTAAGTTATTATAGTTACAATATCACCAACAGAACAGACTGTATTGGCATGCTACAGGAGCTGGTGTAGTTATTAAGTTATTATAGTTACAATATCACCAACAGAACAGAGTGTATTGGCATGCTACAGGAGCTGGTGTAGTTATTAAGTTATTATAGTTACAATATCACCAACAGAACAGACTGTATTGCCATGCTACAGGAGCTGGTGTAGTTATTAAGTTATTATAGTTACAATATCACCAACAGAACAGACTGTATTGGCATGCTACAGGAGCTGGTGTAGTTATTAAGTTATTATAGTTACAATATCACCAACAGAACAGACTGTATTGGCATGCTACAGGAGCTGGTGTAGTTATTAAGTTATTGTAGTTACAATATAACCAACAGAACAGACTGTATTGGCATGCTACAGGAGCTGGTGTAGTTATTAAGTTATTATAGTTACAATATCACCAACAGAACAGACTGTATTGGCATGCTACAGGAGCTGGTGTAGTTATTAAGTTATTATAGTTACAATATCACCAACAGAACAGACTGTATTGGCATGCTACAGGAGCTGGTGTAGTTATTAAGTTATTATATTTACAATATCACCAACAGAACAGACTGTATTGGCATGCTACAGGAGCTGGTGTAGTTATTAAGTTATTGTAGTTACAATATCACCAACAGAACAGACTGTATTGGCATGCTACAGGAGCTGGTGTAGTTATTAAGTTATTATAGTTACAATATCACCAACAGAACAGACTGTATTGCCATGCTACAGGAGCTGGTGTAGTTATTAAGTTATTATATTTACAATATCACCAACAGAACTGACTGTATTGGCATGCTACAGGAGCTGGTGTAGTTATTAAGTTATTGTAGTTACAATATCACCAACAGAACAGACTGTATTGGCATGCTACAGGAGCTGGTGTAGTTATTATAGTTACAATATCACCAACAGAACAGACTGTATTGGCATGCTACAGGAGCTGGTGTAGTTATTAAGTTATTATAGTTACAATATCACCAACAGAACAGACTGTATTGGCATGCTAAAGGAGCTGGTGTAGTTATTAAGTTATTATAGTTACAATATCACCAACAGAACAGACTGTATTGGCATGCTACAGGAGCTGGTGTAGTTATTAAGTTATTATAGTTACAATATCACCAACAGAACAGACTGTATTGGCATGCTACAGGAGCTGGTGTAGTTATTAAGTTATTATAGTTACAATATCACCAACAGAACAGAGTGTATTGGCATGCTACAGGAGCTGGTGTAGTTATTAAGTTATTATAGTTACAATATCACCAACAGAACAGACTGTATTGCCATGCTACAGGAGCTGGTGTAGTTATTAAGTTATTATAGTTACAATATCACCAACAGAACAGACTGTATTGGCATGCTACAGGAGCTGGTGTAGTTATTAAGTTATTATAGTTACAATATCACCAACAGAACAGACTGTATTGGCATGCTACAGGAGCTGGTGTAGTTATTAAGTTATTGTAGTTACAATATAACCAACAGAACAGACTGTATTGGCATGCTACAGGAGCTGGTGTAGTTATTAAGTTATTATAGTTACAATATCACCAACAGAACAGACTGTATTGGCATGCTACAGGAGCTGGTGTAGTTATTAAGTTATTATAGTTACAATATCACCAACAGAACAGACTGTATTGGCATGCTACAGGAGCTGGTGTAGTTATTAAGTTATTGTAGTTACAATATCACCAACAGAACAGACTGTATTGGCATGCTACAGGAGCTGGTGTAGTTATTAAGTTATTATAGTTACAATATCACCAACAGAACAGACTGTATTGGCATGCTACAGGAGCTGGTGTAGTTATTAAGTTATTATAGTTACAATATCACCAACAGAACAGACTGTATTGGCATGCTACAGGAGCTGGTGTAGTTATTAAGTTATTATATTTACAATATCACCAACAGAACAGACTGTATTGGCATGCTACAGGAGCTGGTGTAGTTATTAAGTTATTGTAGTTACAATATCACCAACAGAACAGACTGTATTGGCATGCTACAGGAGCTGGTGTAGTTATTAAGTTATTATAGTTACAATATCACCAACAGAACAGACTGTATTGGCATGCTACAGGAGCTGGTGTAGTTATTAAGTTATTATATTTACAATATCACCAACAGAACTGACTGTATTGTCATGCTACAGGAGCTGGTGTAGTTATTAAGTTATTGTAGTTACAATATCACCAACAGAACAGACTGTATTGGCATGCTACAGGAGCTGGTGTAGTTATTATAGTTACAATATCACCAACAGAACAGACTGTATTGGCATGCTACAGGAGCTGGTGTAGTTATTAAGTTATTATAGTTACAATATCACCAACAGAACAGACTGTATTGGCATGCTAAAGGAGCTGGTGTAGTTATTAAGTTATTATAGTTACAATATCACCAACAGAACAGACTGTATTGGCATGCTACAGGAGCTGGTGTAGTTATTAAGTTATTATAGTTACAATATCACCAACAGAACAGACTGTATTGGCATGCTACAGGAGCTGGTGTAGTTATTAAGTTATTATAGTTACAATATCACCAACAGAACAGACTGTATTGGCATGCTACAGGAGCTGGTGTAGTTATTAAGTTATTATAGTTACAATATCACCAACAGAACAGACTGTATTGGCATGCTACAGGAGCTGGTGTAGTTATTAAATTATTATAGTTACAATATCAACAACAGAACTGACTGTATTGCCATGCTACAGGAGCTGGTGTAGTTATTAAGTTATTATAGTTACAATATCACCAACAGAACAGACTGTATTGGCATGCTACAGGAGCTGGTGTAGTTATTAAGTTATTATAGTTACAATATCACCAACAGAACAGAGTGTATTGGCATGCTACAGGAGCTGGTGTAGTTATTAAGTTATTATAGTTACAATATCACCAACAGAACAGACTGTATTGCCATGCTACAGGAGCTGGTGTAGTTATTAAGTTATTATAGTTACAATATCACCAACAGAACAGAGTGTATTGGCATGCTACAGGAGCTGGTGTAGTTATTAAGTTATTATAGTTACAATATCACCAACAGAACAGACTGTATTGGCATGCTACAGGAGCTGGTGTAGTTATTAAGTTATTATAGTTACAATATCACCAACAGAACAGACTGTATTGGCATGCTACAGGAGCTGGTGTAGTTATTATAGTTACAATATCACCAACAGAACAGACTGTATTGGCATGCTACAGGAGCTGGTGTAGTTATTAAGTTATTATAGTTACAATATCACCAACAGAACAGACTGTATTGGCATGCTACAGGAGCTGGTGTAGTTATTAAGTTATTATAGTTACAATATCACCAACAGAACAGACTGTATTGGCATGCTACAGGAGCTGGTGTAGTTATTAAGTTATTATAGTTACAATATCACCAACAGAACAGACTGTATTGGCATGCTACAGGAGCTGGTGTAATTATTAAGTTATTGTACTTACAATATCACCAACAGAACAGACTGTATTGGCATGCTACAGGAGCTGGTGTAGTTATTAAGTTATTGTAGTTACAATATCACCAACAGAACAGACTGTATTGGCATGCTACAGGAGCTGGTGTAGTTATTAAGTTATTATAGTTACAATATCACCAACAGAACAGACTGTATTGGCATGCTACAGGAGCTGGTGTAGTTATTAAGTTATTATAGTTACAATATCACCAACAGAACAGACTGTATTGGCATGCTACAGGAGCTGGTGTAGTTATTAAGTTATTATAGTTACAATATCACCAACAGAACAGAGTGTATTGGCATGCTACAGGAGCTGGTGTAGTTATTAAGTTATTATAGTTACAATATCACCAACAGAACAGACTGTATTGCCATGCTACAGGAGCTGGTGTAGTTATTAAGTTATTATAGTTACAATATCACCAACAGAACAGAGTGTATTGGCAACCTACAGGAGCTGGTGTAGTTATTAAGTTATTATAGTTACAATATCACCAACAGAACAGACTGTATTGCCATGCTACAGGAGCTAGTGTAGTTATTAAGTTATTATAGTTACAATATCACCAACAGAACAGAGTGTATTGGCATGCTACAGGAGCTGGTGTAGTTATTAAGTTATTATAGTTACAATATCACCAACAGAACAGACTGTATTGCCATGCTACAGGAGCTGGTGTAGTTATTAAGTTATTATAGTTACAATATCACCAACAGAACAGACTGTATTGGCATGCTACAGGAGCTGGTGTAGTTATTAAGTTATTATAGTTACAATATCACCAACAGAACAGACTGTATTGGCATGCTACAGGAGCTGGTGTAGTTATTAAGTTATTATAGTTACAATATCACCAACAGAACAGAGTGTATTGGCATGCTACAGGAGCTGGTGTAGTTATTAAGTTATTATAGTTACAATATCACCAAGAGAACAGACTGTATTGCCATGCTACAGGAGCTGGTGTAGTTATTAAGTTATTATAGTTACAATATCACCAACAGAACAGAGTGTATTGGCATGCTACAGGAGCTGGTGTAGTTATTAAGTTATTATAGTTACAATATCACCAACAGAACAGACTGTATTGCCATGCTACAGGAGCTGGTGTAGTTATTAAGTTATTATAGTTACAATATCACCAACAGAACAGACTGTATTGGCATGCTACAGGAGCTGGTGTAGTTATTAAGTTATTATAGTTACAATATCACCAACAGAACAGACTGTATTGGCATGCTACAGGAGCTGGTGTAGTTATTAAGTTATTGTAGTTACAATATCACCAACAGAACAGACTGTATTGGCATGCTACAGGAGCTGGTGTAGTTATTAAGTTATTATAGTTACAATATCACCAACAGAACAGACTGTATTGGCATGCTACAGGAGCTGGTGTAGTTATTAAGTTATTATAGTTACAATATCACCAACAGAACAGACTGTATTGGCATGCTACAGGAGCTGGTGTAGTTATTATAGTTACAATATCACCAACAGAACAGACTGTATTGGCATGCTACAGGAGCTGGTGTAGTTATTAAGTTATTATAGTTACAATATCACCAACAGAACAGACTGTATTGGCATGCTACAGGAGCTGGTGTAGTTATTAAGTTATTATAGTTACAATATCACCAACAGAACAGACTGTATTGGCATGCTACAGGAGCTGGTGTAGTTATTAAGTTATTATAGTTACAATATCACCAACAGAACAGACTGTATTGGCATGCTACAGGAGCTGGTGTAATTATTAAGTTATTGTACTTACAATATCACCAACAGAACAGACTGTATTGGCATGCTACAGGAGCTGGTGTAGTTATTAAGTTATTATAGTTACAATATCACCAACAGAACAGACTGTATTGGCATGCTACAGGAGCTGGTGTAGTTATTAAGTTATTATAGTTACAATATCACCAACAGAACAGACTGTATTGGCATGCTACAGGAGCTGGTGTAGTTATTAAGTTATTATAGTTACAATATCACCAACAGAACAGAGTGTATTGGCATGCTACAGGAGCTGGTGTAGTTATTAAGTTATTATAGTTACAATATCACCAACAGAACAGACTGTATTGCCATGCTACAGGAGCTGGTGTAGTTATTAAGTTATTATAGTTACAATATCACCAACAGAACAGAGTGTATTGGCAACCTACAGGAGCTGGTGTAGTTATTAAGTTATTATAGTTACAATATCACCAACAGAACAGACTGTATTGCCATGCTACAGGAGCTAGTGTAGTTATTAAGTTATTATAGTTACAATATCACCAACAGAACAGAGTGTATTGGCATGCTACAGGAGCTGGTGTAGTTATTAAGTTATTATAGTTACAATATCACCAACAGAACAGACTGTATTGCCATGCTACAGGAGCTGGTGTAGTTATTAAGTTATTATAGTTACAATATCACCAACAGAACAGACTGTATTGGCATGCTACAGGAGCTGGTGTAGTTATTAAGTTATTATAGTTACAATATCACCAACAGAACAGACTGTATTGGCATGCTACAGGAGCTGGTGTAGTTATTAAGTTATTGTAGTTACAATATCACCAACAGAACAGACTGTATTGGCATGCTACAGGAGCTGGTGTAGTTATTAAGTTATTATAGTTACAATATCACCAACAGAACAGACTGTATTGGCATGCTACAGGAGCTGGTGTAGTTATTAAGTTATTATAGTTACAATATCACCAACAGAACAGACTGTATTGGCATGCTACAGGAGCTGGTGTAGTTATTATAGTTACAATATCACCAACAGAACAGACTGTATTGGCATGCTACAGGAGCTGGTGTAGTTATTAAGTTATTATAGTTACAATATCACCAACAGAACAGACTGTATTGGCATGCTACAGGAGCTGGTGTAGTTATTAAGTTATTATAGTTACAATATCACCAACAGAACAGACTGTATTGGCATGCTACAGGAGCTGGTGTAGTTATTAAGTTATTATAGTTACAATATCACCAACAGAACAGACTGTATTGGCATGCTACAGGAGCTGGTGTAGTTATTAAGTTATTATAGTTACAATATCACCAACAGAACAGACTGTATTGGCATGCTACAGGAGCTGGTGTAGTTATTATAGTTACAATATCACCAACAGAACAGACTGTATTGGCATGCTACAGGAGCTGGTGTAGTTATTAAGTTATTATAGTTACAATATCACCAACAGAACATACTGTATTGGCATGCTAAAGGAGCTGGTGTAGTTATTAAGTTATTATAGTTACAATATCACCAACAGAACAGACTGTATTGGCATGCTACAGGAGCTGGTGTAGTTATTAAGTTATTATAGTTACAATATCACCAACAGAACAGACTGTATTGGCATGCTACAGGAGCTGGTGTAGTTATTATAGTTATTGTAGTTACAATATCACCAACAGAACAGACTGTATTGGCATGCTACAGGAGCTGGTGTAGTTATTAAGTTATTATAGTTACAATATCACCAACAGAACAGACTGTATTGGCATGCTACAGGAGCTGGTGTAGTTATTATAGTTACAATATCACCAACAGAACAGACTGTATTGGCATGCTACAGGAGCTGGTGTAGTTATTATAGTTACAATATCACCAACAGAACAGACTGTATTGGCATGCTACAGGAGCTGGTGTAGTTATTAAGTTATTATAGTTACAATATCACCAACAGAACAGACTGTATTGGCATGCTAAAGGAGCTGGTGTAGTTATTAAGTTATTATAGTTACAATATCACCAACAGAACAGACTGTATTGGCATGCTACAGGAGCTGGTGTAGTTATTAAGTTATTATAGTTACAATATCACCAACAGAACAGACTGTATTGGCATGCTACAGGAGCTGGTGTAGTTATTAAATTATTATAGTTACAATATCACCAACAGAACAGACTGTATTGGCATGCTACAGGAGCTGGTGTAGTTATTAAGTTATTATAGTTACAATATCACCAACAGAACAGACTGTATTGCCATGCTACAGGAGCTGGTGTAGTTATTAAGTTATTATAGTTACAATATCACCAACAGAACAGACTGTATTGGCATGCTACAGGAGCTGGTGTAGTTATTAAGTTATTGTAGTTACAATATCACCAACATAACAGACTGTATTGGCATACTACAGGAGCTGGTGTAGTTATTAAATTATTATAGTTACAATATCACCAACAGAACAGACTGTATTGGCATGCTACAGGAGCTGGTGTAGTTATTAAGTTATTATAGTTACAATATCACCAACAGAACAGACTGTATTGGCATGCTACAGGAGCTGTGTAGTTATTAAGTTATTATAGTTACAATATCACCAACAGAACAGACTGTATTGGCATGCTACAGGAGCTGGTGTAGTTATTATAGTTACAATATCACCAACAGAACAGACTGTATTGGCATGCTACAGGAGCTGGTGTAGTTATTAAGTTATTATAGTTACAATATCACCAACAGAACAGACTGTATTGGCATGCTACAGGAGCTGGTGTAGTTATTAAGTTATTATAGTTACAATATCACCAACAGAACAGACTGTATTGGCATGCTACAGGAGCTGGTGTAGTTATTAAGTTATTATAGTTACAATATCACCAACAGAACAGACTGTATTGGCATGCTACAGGAGCTGGTGTAGTTATTAAGTTATTATAGTTACAATATCACCAACAGAACAGACTGTATTGGCATGCTACAGGAGCTGGTGTAGTTATTAAATTATTATAGTTACAATATCACCAACAGAACAGACTGTATTGGCATGCTACAGGAGCTGGTGTAGTTATTAAGTTATTATAGTTACAATATCACCAACAGAACAGACTGTATTGGCATGCTACAGGAGCTGGTGTAGTTATTAAGTTATTATAGTTACAATATCACCAACAGAACAGACTGTATTGGCATGCTACAGGAGCTGGTGTAGTTATTATAGTTACAATATCACCAACAGAACAGACTGTATTGGCATGCTACAGGAGCTGGTGTAGTTATTATAGTTACAATATCACCAACAGAACAGACTGTATTGGCATGCTACAGGATCTGGTGTAGTTATTAAGTTATTATAGTTACAATATCACCAACAGAACAGACTGTATTGGCATGCTACAGGAGCTGGTGTAGTTATTAAGTTATTATAGTTACAATATCACCAACAGAACAGACTGTATTGGCATGCTACAGGAGCTGGTGTAGTTATTAAGTTATTATAGTTACAATATCACCAACAGAACAGACTGTATTGGCATGCTACAGGAGCTGGTGTAGTTATTAAGTTATTATAGTTACAATATCACCAACAGAACAGACTGTATTGGCATGCTACAGGAGCTGGTGTAGTTATTAAGTTATTATAGTTACAATATCACCAACAGAACAGACTGTATTGGCATGCTACAGGAGCTGGTGTAGTTATTAAGTTATTATAGTTACAATATCACCAACAGAACAGTCTGTATTGGCATGCTACAGGAGCTGGTGTAGTTATTAAGTTATTATAGTTACAATATCACCAACAGAACAGACTGTATTGGCATGCTACAGGAGCTGGTGTAGATATTAAGTTATTATAGTTACAATATCACCAACAGAACAGACTGTATTGGCATGCTACAGGAGCTGGTGTAGTTATTAAGTTATTATAGTTACAATATCACCAACAGAACAGACTGTATTGGCATGCTACAGGAGCTGGTGTAGTTATTAAGTTATTATAGTTACAATATCACCAACAGAACAGACTGTATTGGCATGCTACAGGAGCTGGTGTAGTTATTAAGTTATTGTAGTTACAATATCACCAACAGAACAGACTGTATTGGCATGCTACAGGAGCTGGTGTAGTTATTAAGTTATTATAGTTACAGTATCACCAACAGAACAGACTGTATTGGCATGCTACAGGAGCTGGTGTAGTTATTATAGTTACAATATCACCAACAGAACAGACTGTATTGGCATGCTACAGGAGCTGGTGTAGTTATTAAGTTATTATAGTTACAATATCACCAACAGAACAGACTGTATTGGCATGCTACAGGAGCTGGTGTAGATATTAAAAAGGTTGGCTTATGTACAAAACGTTTCATCTTTTCATTAATGCTGCAACTGTAGATTAAGATGTTTATTGACTGGTCTTCTACAGGTTTGCATTTGTTTTAGTTTAGTTATATTTAATGATCTACTTAATAACAGTAAACTGTCTTTCTACTCTGCTGGAGGTGAGAACCCCCTATGTTTGCTGGATTTCAATACAAATTGGCATTTCAGTAGTTTCACGTTTCTAAATCCATCCGTTTTAGGAAAGTAATTTCAATACACTGGGAGTTCTTATTAGCACTTTATTTGAAGGTTCAGTTACCTGATTATTTGCCTTGTATATGGAGTGGTGCTCCAATTTAGTCCCCAAAATGTGTTCCATAGGTTATTATCATGTAAATACCATTTTACCATGCAGTTTCTAAGTAAATACCAGTCATCCTTCCTGTAATAGGATTGTGCTCAATTCAAATATGAAGGCAGTTAATTCAGGAGTTAAACTGAAATTCCAGTTCAATGATTGAAAAAGGGCATCTATTTTTAATGACTTCTCAATAAACTGAAATGGAGAAGCTATTTATGTTTTTCAATTTTAAATTCAAATCAATTCCTGAATTTACTGCCTTCAATTCAAATTGTACCCAACCCTGTTCCGTAAAAGGATTTAATGCAAAAAAGTTTTGTAAATCTGAGTGATTAGAGAAAACAGCATACACGTGAAAGCCCCCAAAACAGGTTTGAGATCCTCTGTATAGCAGAGGTCACAGCTGCCTTCATCATGACTTTGAGACATGAACATACATACACAACACCATATGAAACACCAGTCTAGTGTTGCATCATATCATTGGCCTTACACAATATGAGCATTGACTACATCTCAAATAACACGTTATTCCCACCCAATTCCCACTCAATTCCCACTCAATTCCCACCCAATTCCCACTCAATTCCCACCCAATTCCCATCCTATTCCCACCCAATTCCCACTCAATTCCCACCCAATTCCCACTCAATTACCACCCAATTCCCACTCAATTCCCACCCAATTCCCACTCAATTCCCACCCAATTCCCACTCAATTCCCACCAAATTCCCACTCAATTCCCACCCAATTCCCACCCTATTCCCACCCTATTCCCATCCTATTCCCACCCAATTCCCATCCAATTCCCATCCAATTCCCATCCTATTTCCACCCTATTCCCATCCAATTTTTATCCTATTCCCACTCAATTCCCACTCAATTCCCACCCAATTCCCACTCTATTCCCATCCAATTCCCCATCCAATTCCCATCCAATTCCCATCCTATTTCCACCCAATTCCCACCCTATTCCCATCCAATTTTTATCCTATTCCCACCCAATACCTACTCAATTCCCACCCTATTCCCACCCAATTCCCATCCTATTCCCACCCTATTCCCATCCTATTCCCACCCTATTCCCATCCTATTCCCACCCAATTCCCATCCTATTCCCACCCTATTCCCACCCAATTCCCACCCAATTCCCATCCTATTCCCACCCAATTCCAGTAGACGACTATACCAACTTGTAACCACCTCAACTCTTTCTCACTCACACTCGTAAGTGTGCAGACAGAAAGGCAGACATACTATTAAAACAACATGAAATAAACATAAGCCAATACATCTCAACGTGTGCCACAAAAACACATAACATCCATCAAATCAATAAAGAATATATTTATCCGTCAAAATTCGAGGCTCATTTATATTAAAAAGAACCGACGCTCACATATATTAAAATAACCTACGATCACATATATTAAATCGGAACAGCTCAGTGTTCCAAACCAAACTTGACACACACTTCATTAATTGTTATAATAATAAATAATTAATTATTAAGACATCTACACATCCAGAGACCAAATTGATTACACAGTTAGTTCATTGTAAGCTAACATCATAGATATGGACACAAAAGTCTGAGATATCATCCATGAAGCAGCGAAATAGCAGGGATGCAAATGAAAGGCTAAAAGTTAGCTCTAAATGCTCTCTCAATGTTATATCAACATATCTTCTCTATATATGTGTAGCTTGGGTATTTACAGCGGTGATCAAAAACATTATGAAAATACAGTGTATGCTGGCTACTGTATATCTTTAAATATGGGTTAATAATTTCATACTAATCTGTGCATTGCTTTTTAAATGCTAGGCCCTGTATGGAGCATGCCAGACCACAAGGTGGTGCTGTGAGAGGACAGTGAGAAAAAGACTGCTAAGGGGCAGGATGATGTTGGCGTTTAGCACTGATGCAGGGTCAGATATCCATTCATCATCCTAATAGTTAAGTTTAGCATCAAGGCTTCGTGTGACCTGTTCCTAGATATGTCCCTAAGGACAACTTCTACCCAAAGTGTTAGAGATGGCTAAACTTGTAATATGGAGCAGGATTAAGTTGCCCATAGATGCTTAACCAAGGTCAGTGTTGCATTGGGGAGGGTAAGCTGATTTTACATAAGTGCTTACTAGAAACTTCCAACTGCAGCCTGAGTCCCTCAGTGGAGTTGAAGGTACTGTGCGAAAGTCTTCATGGCACAGTATCAAGTTAAGGAATGGTACTTCTTTATGAGAGAGAGAGAGAGAGAGAGAGAGAGAGAGAGAGAGAGAGAGAGAGAGAGAGAGAGAGAGAGAGAGAGAGAGAGAGAGAGAGAGAGAGAGAGAGAGAGAGAGAGAGAGAGAGAGAGAGAGAGAGAGAGAGAGAGAGAGAGAGAGAGAGAGAGAGAGAGAGAGAGAGAGAGAGAGAGAGAGAGAGAGAGAGAGAGAGAAGAGTTTTAGTGTTGTGGGGATCTTCTGTCCCAGTCTACCAAGGTGCTGTTCGCCCTCTCCTCTTCATCTCCCTACAAACAAACAACCACCACGCAGGCTCTTAGACAACTATAGATGTGTCTGCATATATAATGTGTGTGTGTGTGTGGTCCTCTGTAGCTCAGTTGGCAGAGCATGGCCCAGGATAGTGTGTTTGATTCCCGGGACCAACTGTGCATATGCACGCATGACTATAAGTTGCTTTGGATAGAAATATCTGCTGTATTTGACATTAGTGTGTGTGTGTGTGTGTGTGTGTGTGATAGAGTAGCCACTTACCTGCTCTCCCTGCTACACCATCTCATACTGATTAGCAGTAATGATCCTGGACAGACAGCAGGCCAGCAACATGCCAATCAACTGAGAGAGAGAGAGAGAGAGAGAGAGAGAGAGAGAGAGAGAGAGAGAGAGAGAGAGACAGAGAGAGAGAGAGAGACAGAGAGAGAGAGAGAGAGACAGACAGACAGAGAGACAGAGAGAGAGAGAGAGAGAGACAGAGCGAGAGAGAGAGAGAGAGAGAGAGAAAGATAAGAAAGGGGGGTGATAGATGTGTAGAGACGTGAGATAATTGAACTTTAGATTATAGTGAACCTTAGACACAGCACTCCTATCATCAGACAACACATTCTCTATCTCACCTGTGAGAAGGCAATTCCAAATGTTACTCCCGCGATGATGGCCATGTTGGTCTCAAGGAAGGAGGTTACCAGTTCATAACAGCCCTAAAACACAAAAAACACAGGGGATGGGTTAGTATGTAACATATGGGGACGGGATAGTGTGTAACATAGGGCACTGGTTAGTGTGTAACACACAGACCTGCTGGTAGACCTTGGTGTGGTTTATGGTGGTGTTGCGGAGGTCCTGAGGGCTGCAGTCAGAGGAGTTGGAGCAGCAGCTCAGGGGAAAACCGTTAGCAGGGTAGTACACACTGCCCAACCAGCTGGTGTAGTTGTTCACCCCACAGCAACGCAGCTGGAGAGAGACACACATAGACGGGATTGAATTTTTGTATTGTTGTGACAATAGTAGTTTTGTTGATGTTGTCGTTGTTGTTGTGACTCACGCTGCTTTGGACGTTGTCCACAGCCAGGCTCTTCTCATCCTCAGCATCATAATTCAACACGGCGTCAGTATACGTCCTCAGGAAGGTACCTTTTATCTGTGGACACACACAGTAATAAAAGCCCCCCCCACACATACACACATACAGTCTTGAAGAACTAACCTTGTGGGGACACAAAATTCTGTCCCATTCCAAATGCTATTTTCCCTAACCCCTAAACCTAACTCTTACCCTAACCTTAACCTTAACCTTAACCCTAACCCCAAAACCTAACCTTAACCCTAAACCTAACCCTAATTCTAACCCTAACCTTAACCCTAAACCCAGTAGAAATAGAATTTGACCTTGTGGAGACTAACAAAATGTCCCCAGTTGGTCAAATATATATATATATATATATATATATATATATATATATATATATATTTTTTTTTTTTTTTTTTTTTTTGTGAGGACTTCTGGTCCCCACATGTATAGTTAAGCACGTTCACACACACACACACATACACACGTGATGTATCTCTACTGGCAGGTACTCAGCTGAGATGGGTCCAGATGAACTGTGGGTAATGTAGTTCAAATAGAAAAACTGACCTCATGACGAAAAACAAAGCCAGAGATCCCAGCCACCAACTCAGCTAGGAACACCAGGGACAAGAACATTACATACTGCAGAGAGATAGAGAGAAAGAGAGAGAAGGGGAAGAAAGAAGTGGAAATAAAAAAGAAATAAGCTACATATACAGAGAGATTGTGTGTGATGGGGACAGGCTAGTGATGGGGACAGGCTAGTGATGGGGACAGGCTAGTGATGGGGACAGGCTAGTGATGGTGACAGGCTAGTGATGGGGACAGGCTAGTGATGGGACAGGCTAGTGATGGTGACAGGCTAGTGATGGGGACAGGCTAGTGATGGGGACAGGCTAGTGATGGGGACAGGCTAGGGATTGTGACAGGCTAGTGATGGGGACAGGCTAGTGATGGGGACAGGCTAGTGATGGTGACAGGCTAGTGATGGGGACAGGCTAGTGATGGTGACAGGCTAGTGATGGGGACAGGCTAGTGATGGGGACAGGCTAGTGATGGGGACAGGCTAGTGATGGTGACAGGCTAGTGATGGGGACAGGCTAGTGATGGGGACAGGCTAGTGATGGTGACAGGCTAGTGATGGGGACAGGCTAGTGATGGGACAGGCTAGTGATGGTGACAGGCTAGTGATGGGGACAGGCTAGTGATGGGGACAGGCTAGTGATGGGGACAGGCTAGTGATGGTGACAGGCTAGTGATGGGGACAGGCTAGTGATGGGGACAGGCTAGTGATGGGACAGGCTAGTGATGGGGACAGGCTAGTGATGGGGACAGGCTAGTGATGGGGACAGGCTAGTGATGGTGACAGGCTAGTGATGGTGACAGGCTAGTGATGGGGACAGGCTAGTGATGGGACAGGCTAGTGATGGTGACAGGCTAGTGATGGGGACAGGCTAGTGATGGGGACAGGCTAGTGATGGGGACAGGCAAGTGATGGTGACAGGCTAGTGATGGGGACAGGCTAGTGATGGGGACAGGCTAGTGATGGGGACAGGCTAGGGATTGTGACAGGCTAGTGATGGGGACAGGCTAGTGATGGTGACAGGCTAGTGATGGTGACAGGCTAGGGATTGTGACAGGCTAGTGATGGGGACAGGCTAGTGATGGTGACAGGCTAGTGATGGGGACAGGCTAGGGATTGTGACAGGCTAGTGATGGGGACAGGCTAGTGATGGGGACAGGCTAGTGATGGGGACAGGCTAGTGATGGGGACAGGCTAGTGATGGTGACAGGCTAGGGATTGTGACAGGCTAGTGATGGGGACAGGCTAGTGATGGTGACAGGCTAGTGATGGTGACAGGCTAGGGATTGTGACAGGCTAGTGATGGGGACAGGCTAGTGAAGGTGACAGGCTAGGGATTGTGACAGGCTAGTGATGGGGACAGGCTAGTGATGGTGACAGGCTAGTGATGGTGACAGGCTAGGGATTGTGACAGGCTAGTGATGGGGACAGGCTAGTGATGGTGACAGGCTAGTGATGGGGACAGGCTAGGGATTGTGACAGGCTAGTGATGGGGACAGGCTAGTGATGGTGACAGGCTAGTGATGGGGACAGGCTAGTGATGGTGACAGGCTAGTGATGGTGACAGGCTAGGGATGGTGACAGGCTAGTGATGGGACAGGCTAGTGATGGTGACAGGCTAGGGATGGGGACAGGCTAGTGATGGGGACAGGCTAGTGATGGGGACAGGCTAGTGATGGGACAGGCTAGTGATGGGGACAGGCTAGTGATGGTGACAGGCTAGTGATGGGGACAGGCTAGGGATGGGGACAGGCTAGTGATGGGGACAGGCTAGTGATGGTGACAGGCTAGTGATGGTGACAGGCTAGTGATGGGGACAGGCTAGTGATGGGACAGGCTAGTGATGGGACAGGCTAGTGATGGGGACAGGCTAGTGATGGTGACAGGCTAGTGATGGGGACAGGCTAGTGATGGGACAGGCTAGTGATGGGACAGGCTAGTGATGGGGACAGGCTAGTGATGGGACAGGCTAGTGATGGTGACAGGCTAGTGATGGGACAGGCTAGTGATGGGGACAGGCTAGTGATGGTGACAGGCTAGTGATGGTGACAGGCTAGTGATTGGGACAGGCTAGTGCTGGTGACAGGCTAGTGATGGTGACAGGCTAGGGATTGTGACAGGCTAGTGATGGGGACAGGCTAGTGATGGTGACAGGCTAGTGATGGGGACAGGCTAGGGATTGTGACAGGCTAGTGATGGGGACAGGCTAGTGATGGTGACAGGCTAGTGATGGGGACAGGCTAGGGATTGTGACAGGCTAGTGATGGGGACAGGCTAGTGATGGGGACAGGCTAGTGATGGTGACAGGCTAGTGATGGTGACAGGCTAGGGATGGTGACAGGCTAGTGATGGGACAGGCTAGTGATGGTGACAGGCTAGGGATGGGGACAGGCTAGTGATGGGGACAGGCTAGTGATGGGGACAGGCTAGTGATGGGACAGGCTAGTGATGGGGACAGGCTAGTGATGGTGACAGGCTAGTGATGGGGACAGGCTAGGGATGGGGACAGGCTAGTGATGGGGACAGGCTAGTGATGGTGACAGGCTAGTGATGGTGACAGGCTAGTGATGGGGACAGGCTAGTGATGGGACAGGCTAGTGATGGGACAGGCTAGTGATGGGGACAGGCTAGTGATGGTGACAGGCTAGTGATGGGGACAGGCTAGTGATGGGACAGGCTAGTGATGGGACAGGCTAGTGATGGGGACAGGCTAGTGATGGGACAGGCTAGTGATGGTGACAGGCTAGTGATGGGACAGGCTAGTGATGGGGACAGGCTAGTGATGGGGACAGGCTAGGGATTGTGACAGGCTAGTGATGGGGACAGGCTAGTGATGGTGACAGGCTAGTGATGGGGACAGGCTAGTGATGGGGACAGGCTAGTGATGGTGACAGGCTAGTGATGGTGACAGGCTAGGGATGGTGACAGGCTAGTGATGGGACAGGCTAGTGATGGTGACAGGCTAGGGATGGGGACAGGCTAGTGATGGGGACAGGCTAGTGATGGGGACAGGCTAGTGATGGGACAGGCTAGTGATGGGGACAGGCTAGTGATGGTGACAGGCTAGTGATGGGGACAGGCTAGGGATGGGGACAGGCTAGTGATGGGGACAGGCTAGTGATGGTGACAGGCTAGTGATGGTGACAGGCTAGTGATGGGGACAGGCTAGTGATGGGACAGGCTAGTGATGGGACAGGCTAGTGATGGGGACAGGCTAGTGATGGTGACAGGCTAGTGATGGGGACAGGCTAGTGATGGGACAGGCTAGTAATGGGACAGGCTAGTGATAGGGACAGGCTAGTGATGGGACAGGCTAGTGATGGTGACAGGCTAGTGATGGGACAGGCTAGTGATGGGGACAGGCTAGTGATGGTGACAGGCTAGTGATGGTGACAGGCTAGTGATTGGGACAGGCTAGTGCTGGTGACAGGCTAGTGATGGGACAGGCTAGTGATGGTGACAGGCTAGTGATGGGGACAGGCTAGTGATGGGACAGGCTAGTGATGGGGACAGGCTAGTGATGGGGACAGGCTAGTGATGGTGACAGGCTAGTGATGGGGACAGGCTAGAGATGGGGACAGGCTAGTGATGCGGACAGGCTAGTGAGAAGTATGTGTTATGTCGATAATTAGCACTGTGTTTCTCTAACTACACTATATTAATCAGCATTAAACAATTCTAGTGTGTGTGTGTGTGTGTTTGCCTGTACACTCCTCTTCCTCTCCTCACCAGTTTGAGCATCCATGGGCTCCCCCTGCAGGTGGCGAAGCATCCGAACAGGCCAAAGACGATGATGACAGTCCCAGTGCCGATGAGGACGTACGGAGCGTTGGTGGTGTTCTCAGCTATCAGAGAGATATACGGGCCGATCATAAACTTCCCCCATACTCCCACTGCCAAGAGGATCACTCCTGTGATCTGGAGAAGAGAAGGAAGGAGAGAGAGAGAGAGGGAAAGGAGAGAAGAGAAAGGGGAGAGGACAAATAGGGGACATAGATGAGCAAAGGGAGATGATGGTGGGGGAGAAGAGATAGGAGAGAATATGAGAGAGAGAGAGAGAGAGAGAGAGAAGGAGAGAGAGAGAGAGAGAGAGAGAGAGAGAGAGAGAGAGAGAGAGAGAGAGAGAGAAGGAGAGAGAGAGAGAGAGAGATGTTGATATCCAGAGGTACACTATTCAGCCAGCAGAATGCAGTGTTGCTTAGGTCTACCGATAGTGCGGAGTGAACATTAGAGAACACCACCATGTTGCTCAACAATGCAGAGCCCTCTTGCCTCTCTGTAGTGTGGGAGAATAAAGTTGCCGTTAGACTCAGATATAAGATCAGTTGAGTGTAATTGATAACAGGTTTACATGTAGATATGTGATCACTAGATCAACCTTTCAGATTGTCCTTTCTGACCAAGGAGTAAACCGTGGTGTGAGAACAGAAAGGGGAGGGCAGAGAGAGAGAGAGAGAGAGAAGGGATGGGGAAGAGTTCGAAGGCAAATGGATATGTTGATACTTTCCTGTGGAACATGACACCCCACCCCCCACACACACACACACACACACACACACACACGGAGCGAATCAAAAGGACCCATTGATCCAGAGTGGGCCGCTTCCTTCCGTTACTCTGCTCTTAGCATTTGTAATGAAGGCCTGTCATAAAGGAGTGTGTTGTGTGAGCCAGCTAAAAGCCCCTGTTCACCAGCAGGGGGGGCTGCTTTTTTGTGACGGGTACAGTTGAGGGGCCGATCTGTCAAAGACACTCTACTAGCAGAGCCTGGTGCCAAACCATCTTCATCTCCCCAGTGCCCCTCAAAGAGGTCCATCTCTGCTGCCTGGTGCTGCCATACTGCAGGACTGCACACACACGGCATGTAATCAGACCCACATGTACACACACGCACAGCACACAAATACACAAAAACAATGTGACATAGTTTATTGGCAGGTGTATGGGCCCAATTGTGATCTAAATGAATTACCATTACCTGAATGAGGTGCAGTGCTGGGCCCGGTTTCCCGATACTGATTGAACTTAAGGTTCCGAGTGTTTTAACGATGCATCTTTCCTACAACTGCCGAAGATGTAACAAAAAAAATAATGTTCCCAAAACACCACACACAGAGAACGTTTGCTAAAAGGTGCTACATGGTCAATCCAAAGTCTTCATTGGCCGTGCAGCATTTATGGTGATACGGCCTCTGCAGAAGTCAGGGCATTCATACTTCACGGAGCAGCACAGAGCTATTGTGAAGGAAGTTGTCAAGGAAGTGAGTTTGTGTTTATACAGGACCTCCCACCCCCACCTACCGTCAACCAATCATGTCAATGCAGTCATAAGGAGTGCATTGTTCCAAAATTTGGGAGGCGCACTGCAACACGTTAGTGCTGGGCTAGGCCAAACACGTTTCAAGTTGTATTGGTGGTATGTACAGGATACACACGGTATACACAGTCCAACGAAATGCTTACTTGCACCAGTGGAGGCTGCTGATGGGAGGATGGCTCATAATAATGGCTGGAATGGAGCAAATGGAATCGCATCAAACACATGGAACTATGTGATGGGTGTATTTGATACCATTCCACTAATTCCGCTCCAGTCATTACCACGAGCCCGTGCTCCCCAATTAAGATGCCACCAACCTCCTGTGACTTGCAGGTTCCTTCTCAACAATGCAACAACAATAAGAAATAATAAAATATAAGAATACTACGAACATAAAGAAAATGTCTCAGTATTTTGGGATGGAAGAACACTGGGAGAGGAGTCAGAGACAGAGAATGCTTGGCTGACAGGGCCAGAGTTAGACTGTCTCCATGGTAACAGACATTTATCTCTGAGGTGCTGCAGTATCCAAGCAGAGCTCAGCCTGAACATACAGAAACCCTCCTTCTCCTCCTCCTCTCTTTCTCACTCCAACCTTGTATGAACAGCAGGTGGCAAAGCCCCTCCCCCCCATAAGTCTAGATGCACTTACTGCCGACCAAACCTGGACTGTTCTTTACTAATTAAAAGACTGAGGTCTTTAGAGACTGAGGTCCCTGAACTAAATCAATAACATTTCCCTCTTATCTTGGAATATGTTTATAACTTAAGCATTCATAAGTAATGACTCCAGTCCAGTCCAGAGAGCTCAGCCTAGTAATGACTCCAGTCCAGAGAGCTCAGTCTAGTAATGGCTCCAGTCCAGAGTGCTCAGTCTAGTAATGACTCCAGTCCAGAGAGCTCAGTCTAGTAATGACTCCAGTCCAGAGAGCTCAGTCTAGTAATGGCTCCAGTCCAGAGTGCTCAGTCTAGTAATGACTCCAGTCCAGAGAGCTCAGTCTAGTAATGACTCCAGTCCAGAGTGCTCAGTCTAGTAATGACTGCAGTCCAGAGTGCTCAGTCTAGTAATGACTCAAGTACAGTTCAGAGCGCTCAGTCTAGCAATGACTCCAGTCCAGAGTGCTCAGTCTAGTAATGACTCCAGTCCAGAGAGCTCAGTCTAGTAATGACTCCAGTCCAGAGTGCTCAGTCTAGTAATGACTCCAGTCCAGAGAGCTCAGTCTAGTAATGACTCCAGTCCAGTCCAGAGTGCTCAGTCTAGTAATGACTCCAGTCCAGTCCAGAGAGCTCAGTCTAGTAATGACTCCAGTCCAGAGTGCTCAGTCTAGTAATGACTCCAGTCCAGAGTGCTCAGTCTAGTAATGACTCCAGTCCAGAGAGCTCAGTCTAGTAATGACTCCAGTCCAGAGTGCTCAGTCTAGTAATGACTACAGTCCAGAGTGCTCAGTCTAGTAATGACTGCAGTCCAGAGTGCTCAGTCTAGTAATGACTCCAGTCCAGAGTGCTCAGTCTAGTAATGACTCCAGTCCAGTCCAGAGTGCTCAGTCTAGAAATGACTCCAGTCCAGTCCAGAGAGCTCAGCCCAGTAATGACTCCAGTACAATCCGGAGGGTTCTGTATGGTAATGAGTTGAAACTAACACGAACACTGCGTTAATGATTCAATATCAGATCTCCCTCTGTACTGTAGCTGGTATTACATACTGTACAGTATTTTGCCAATCCATCACTGTTAGAGGCCTTGCTGTTCTCTGTGTGTAGGGAACTTAACAGATAATCAATTAGGCAAGTCTCCTGGCCTGTGTTCGGGCTGGTACTAATGGCCATGCAGAAGAGCCTGAACTGTCTGGCATCATTATAAGAACACTGCCTAGATAATGGTTTATTCCTCAAACCAATTATTGCTGATATTCACCTAATATCTTATTTACCAAGAAAAACTTGGTTGTTTCAATAAACAGAAAAAAAATGTAGTTAGCAGATTATCATACATTACCATATTACCAAGGGATTTTGAAGTAAACTTTTTTCTGGAAAAGCTTTTAGAAATTTCTGATGAATTATAATATCTTCATCATGAGTTATAAGGTTAGCATGCACGTACACACACACACACACACACACACACACACACACACACACACACACACACACACACACACACACACACATACTACAGTTATGCCTACACAAAGAGATTTCCTTACCCACACACATAGTCACATGTTCATGGCAGCGTTTCTGTGGTGAGGTGACAACAGGACGTTGTATGTGTGCCCTTCTCCAAGGGCCCTGAGAGGTGAGTTCTGCAGTATGGCGTTTGCAGATAAACTTTTAAATTGTGTTTTTTATTTCAATGTCTATCAATCTATATTTCCATCTATCTATCTACAGTGGCTTCAGAAAGTATTCATACCCCTTGATTTATTACACATTCAAAATGAATTAAATATACTTTTTTTCTCACCCATCTACACACAATACTCCAGTGTTTCCCAACTCCAGTCCTCCAGTACCACCAACAGCACACATTTTTGTTGTAGCCGCAGACAAGCAAACCTGATTCAACTTGTCAACATATCATCAAGTCCTAAATTAGTTGAATAAGGTTTTTTAGTCCAGGGCTACAACAAAAATGTGCTCTGTTGGGAATACTCCAGGACCAGAGTTGGGAAACACTGCAATATCCCATAATGACAAAGTGAAAACATGTTTTTAGAAGTGTTTAAAAAAAAATTGAAAATGAAATACAGAAATATCTTGTTTACATAAGTATTCAAACCCCTGAGTCAATATATGCAGTGGTGGAAAAAATACCCAATTGTAATTTTTGAGTAAAGATAAAGATACAGTAATAGAAAATGACTCAAGTAAAAGTGAAAGTCACCCAGTAAAATTCTACTTGAGTAAAAGTCTAAAAGTATTTGGTTTTAAATATACTTAAGTATAAAAAATAATTGTAATTGCTAAAATATACTTAAGTATCAAAAGTACAAGTATAAATCATTTCAAATTACTTATATTAAGCAAACCATACAGCATGCTTTTATTTTTATTTTGTTATTTACGGATAGCCTAGGGCACGCTCCAACACTTATAGACATAATTTAGAAATGAAGCATGTGTTTAGTGTGTCCACCAGATCAGAGGCAGTAGGGATGACCAAGGTGGTTCTCTTGATAAGACCATTTTCCTGTCCTGCTGCTAAGCATTCAGAATGTAACGAGTACTTTTGGGTGTCAGGGAAAATGTATGGAGTAATAAGTACAGCATTTTCTTTAGGAATGTAGTGAATTAAAATTAAAACTGGCAAAAAAATATAAATTGTAAAGTACAGATAACCCAAACGACTTAAGTAGTATTTTCAAGTATTTTTACTTAAATACTTTACACCACTGAATACATATTAGAATCACCTTTGGCAGCAAATACAGCTGCGAGGCTTTCTGGGTAATTAAGAGTTTTCCACAACCGCATTGTACAATATTTGCCAATTATATTTTTAAAAATTCTTCAAGCGCTGTCAAATTGGTTGTTGATCATTGCTTGACAACCATTTTCAAGTCTTTTGCCATAGATTTTCAAGCATATTGAAGTCAAAACTGTAACTCAATTGGTAAGCAACTACAGTGTAGATTTGGCCTTGTGTTTTCGGTTATTGTCCTTGTTACGACTTCCGCCGGCTCCTCTCCTTGTTCGGCGGCGTTCAGCGGTCGATGTCACCGGCTTTCTAGCCATCGCCGCTCCATTTTTCATTGATCCATTTGTTTTGTCTTGTTCCCTGCACACCTGGTTTACATTCCCAAATCACACTGCATGTATTTATTCCTCTGTTCCCCCTCATGTCTTTGTGTGATATTGTTTGTGTTAAGTGTTATTTTCTAACGTGCCAGACTGGTGTTCTGTTATTCTGTGTTGCTCACGAGGTATGTTTATTTGTTAAACATAAGTTTTGTGACTGTTCGCGCGTTTTTTTACGTTTGCCAATTGGCTGGAGGTTGCGTCCGTGTGTCGGTTTCTTCTGCCTCAATATAGTGTGTGCCTGTTCACAACCCTCTGCTCTCCTGCACCTGACTTCGCTACCAGTACGCACACCATTGACAGTCCTAATGAAAGGTGAATTTACAGTTGAAGCCGGAAGTTTACATACACCTTAGCCAAATACATTTAAACTCAGTTTTTCACAATTCCTGACATTTAATCCAAGTAAAAATTCCCTGTCTTAGGTCAGTTAGGATCACTATTTTATTTTAAGAATGTGAAATGTCAAAATAATAGTAGAGAGCTTTCATTTCTTTCATCACATTCCCAGTGGGTCAGAAGTTTACATATACTCAATTAGTATTTGGTAGCATTGCTGTTACATTGTTTAACTTGGGACAAACGTCTTGGGTAGCCTTCCACAAGCTTCCCACAATAAGTTGGGTGAAATTTGGCCCATTCCTCCTGACAGAGCTGGTGTAACTGAGTCAGGTTTGTTGGCCTCCTTGCGGGCACACACTTTTTCAGTTCTGCCCACAAATTGTCTATGGGATTGAGGTCAAGGTTTTGTGGTGGCCACTCCAATACATTTTGGCACAACTTTGGAAGTATGCTTGGGTTCATTGTCCATTTGGAAGAACCCATTTGCGACCAAGCTTTAACTGATGTCTGGAGATTTTGCTTCAATATATCCACATAATTTTCCTGCCTCATGATGCCATTCTATTTTGAGAAGTGCTCCAGTCCTTCCTGCAGCAAAGCACCCCCACAACATGATGCTGCCACCCCCGTGCTTCACAGTTGGGATCGTGTTCTTCGGCTTGCAAGCCTCCAGATTTTTCCTCCAAACATAATGATGGTCATTGTGGCCGAGCAGTTCTATTTTTGTTTCATCAGACCAGAGAACATTTCTCCAAAAAGTATGATATTTGTCCCCATGTGCAGTTGTAAACCGTAGTCTGGCTTTTTTATGGCGGTTTTGGAGCAGTGGCTTCTTCCTTGATGAGCGGACTTTCAGGTTATGTCGATATAGGACTCGTTTTACTGTGGATATAGATACTTTTGCACTTGTTTCCTCCAGCATCTTCACAATGTCCTTTGCTGTTGTTCTGGGATTGATTTGCATTTTTCGCAGCAAAGTACGTTCATCTCTAGGAGACAGAACGCGTCTCCTTCCTGAGCGGTATGACGGCTGTGTGGTTCCATGGTGTTTATACTTGCGTACTATTGTTTGTACAGACGAACGTGGTACGTTCAGGCATTTGGAAATTGCTGCCAAGGATGTACCAGACTTGTGGAGGTCTACAATTTTTTCTGATTGCTTTTGATTTTCCCATGATGTCAAGCAAAGAGGCACTGAGTTTGAAGTTAGGAAATACATCCACAGGTACACCTCCAATTGACTCAAATTATTTAAATTCGCCTATCAGAAGCTTCTAAAGCCATGACATAATTTTCTGGAGTTTTCCAAGCTGTTTAAAGGCACAGTCAACTTAGTGTATGTAAACTTCTGACCCACTGGAATTGTGATACAGTGAATTATAAGTGAAATAATCTGTCTGTAAACAATTGTTGGAAAAATTACTTGTGTCATGCACAAAGTAGATGTCCTAACCGACTTGCCAAAACTATAGTTTGTGAACAAGAAATGTGTGGAGTGGTTGAAAAACGAGTTTTAATGACTCCAACCTAAGTGTGTCATGTACTGTCATGTTGTGTCTTGTTTCTGTCCTTTCCCTTCACCCTGTCTCCCTCTGCTGGTCGTTGTTAGGTTACCTTTTCTCCCCCTCTTTTCCCCAGCTGTGCCTTGTCTCCTCCTAACTACCTCGTCACCCCTTTTCCCACCTGTTCCCTTTTTCCCTCTGATTAGGTCTCTATATCTCTCTCTGTTCCTGCTCCTGTCCTTGTCGGATTCTTGTTTGTGTTGTTCATGCCTGAACCAGACTATCGTCATGTTTACTGCAACCTTGTCCTGTCCTGTCGGAACCTGCCGGTCCATCTGAGCCTACGTTTTGTTTTGTTATTAAAGAAGCTCTGTTTACGTTAATTCGCTTTTGGGTCCTCATTCACGCACCGTAACAAAGTGTATGTAAACTTCCGACTTCAACTGTATCTCCCAGCATCTTGTGGAAAGCAGGCCGAACCAGGTTCTTCTAGGATTTTGCCTGTGCTTAGTTCCATTCCATTTATTTTTTATGCTGAAAAACTCCCCCGTCCATAACGATTACAAGCATTACCATAACATGATGAAGCCACTACTGTGCTTGAAAACCTGGAGAATGGTACTCAGTAATCTGTTGTATTGGATTTTCCCCAAACATAACACTTTGTATTCAGGAAAAAAATGTAATTGCTTTGCCACATTTTTAGCAGTATTACTTTAGTGCCTTGTTGCAAACAGGTATTCTGCACAGGCTTCCTTCTTTTCACTCTATCAATTAGGTTAGTATTGTGGAGTAACTCCAATGTTGTTGATCCAACCTCAGTTTTGTCCTATCACAGCCATTAAGCTTTAACTGTTTTAAAGACACACCTGGACTGAGAGGTTTCCTTCCTCTCCGGCAACTGAGTTAGGAAGGATGCCTGTATTGATACACCATCCAAAGTGTAATTAGTAACTTAACCATGCTCAAATGGATATTCAATGCCTGCTTTTTTATTTTTTACCCATCTACCAATAGGTGCCCTTCTTTGCAAGGCATTAAAAAATCTCCCTGGTCTTTGTGGTTGCGTCTGTGTTTGAAATTCACTGCTCCATTGATGGAGCTTACAGATAATTAATTATATGTGTGGTGTACAGAGATGAGGTAGTCATTAACAAATCACTTTAAACACTATTATTGCACACAGAGTGCAACTTGTTAAGCAAATTTTGACTCCTGAACTTATTTAGGCTTGCCATAACAAAGGGGTTGAATACTTATTGACTCAAGATTTTTTCAGCTTTTCATTTTTGATTAATTTGTAAAAGTGCCTAAAAACATAATTCCACTTTGACATTATGGGGAATTATGTGTAGGCCAGAGACAAAAAAATCTAAATTTAAACCATTTAAAATTCAGACTGTAACACAACGAAATGTGGAAAAAGTCAAAGGGTGTGAATACTTCTGAAAGCACAGCCTTGTCTTTATATTATAAACATCCTTCCATCTATTGTATCGATATTCAGGCCAGAAACTAGATTAGATTGTGGGTTTGTCTGCTTACAATATAACTGATGTCATCTGTTTAAATCAAAACCCAGGGTCAGGTAGGAAGAAGTGATGACGTTGCTATTGTGACGCATCGACCGATGTAGAAGGTTGCCTTTAGTCCCAGATCTAGGATCAGATTACACTAACAATCGGAACCATTACCTAGGATGATGAAGAAAACATTGGATTCTGTATCAGTGGCAACAAGGCAATATCTAACTAATAAAATCCAATGCAATCTGAGAGATTACACAGAAACCAGCAGCCATGACAACACTGACAAAACCAGTCCCCAATACAATAGGACCCAAAACGGATGACCCCTTTCCCACCCGTCCCTAAAAGAGAAATCATGAGTTCTATTTTTAACAGGAACATTAAAACATGTCACTGTCTCACATACCTCACCGGCATAGGCACCACTTCACACCACACCGTGTGAACTGGAGTCTGAACCACTCACCGGAAGACATTAGCGGTCATCACAAGCTGACGACAGTGAAACTCAGGAGCTAAACTATCTGAAGAATTTCAAACCACCACCCCTCTGACAGCCCATCCCTAGTTCCCCTAACCCCCCGGAAATGAGACGAGCTGTTGCCCTGCCCCGGTGCTGAGACCACCGATCCAGTCGGCTGCTCCTTCCTGCTGGGGAGATGTGATCATATGCAGACTAGGGTGTGGAAGCGTTAAGGCTGCTCTGACTGACCGGACTAAATATAAATGTTAGTATCTATGACAGGCACTAAATGCTTGCTGAGAGAGTCATGTACAGCCTCTGATTTTCTTGTCTCACATGTAAATGCTGATCCGAGGCCAGATTTGAGTTATACTGTATGTCCTTGGGGGTTCAGGTTAGGACTGGGGACAGGGTCAACTGATCCCAGACCTGAAGGTCTAAGAGGAGCACTGGGAGAAAAGGGTCCATATCAGGGGAAATCTTAACATTAAACGTTTTTGATATTCTAGAGAATACAAACCATTTCCAATACATATTTAGAGTTTTGTGGATATGCACCATCTCTTTTAGACATATATATGACATTGGGATTACTCCAAATATCACACATGGCATATGGACTCATTCAATATCCTGAGATATGTGACATCCTATTTTCGCTCTTCATGTTGACAAATACTGACTGTATAAATCACATATCTGTGTTTCCAAGATATGAAGCTATATTGATTCCAGATATGCTTCTCTTTGCTGAGGTCCATATCCGGGTCTTGATATGCTTTTTTATCTGCTGAAAATAAGGACAATTTCTGATGCATTTCTGAGTTTTCAGCACATGCTCAATAATTTGGCAAATATAAAATCCATATTTTTCTTTCATGCATTCCCTCCGGATATCATACAGGGTATTGCCTTGACTCATTAGATATCCTGGGATAGGCCTATCTGGACATCTTATTTGTTTGATATGTTGACAAATACTGATAGAAGGCATACATAGTATATGTTCTCAGCACATAATGCATATGTTCTTGACTGAGGTCCATATCAGGATCTTGATATGCTTTTTGATATGCTAAATGACAATCTCTGATGCTTATTTGAGTTTTGAGGACATGCTCAATAATTTGACAAATATTAAATCCATATCATTCTTTCAGACACTAGCTATATTTTTTGTATTCCAATCTGCATAGAGGCGCACGCAAACCGCAAAATAAAAACACTGTAACTGGTAGCCTAGCAACAAGAATCCGGTATTTTATGCTGTGGAGTTCCAGCTGTCATTTTTTAAAATTTGGGCGCCATAAATGAGTGTGTAAATAGTATGTGGTCGAATGGACAACTGGAGAAACAAAAGTGAGAAGCTCTTCAGAAAATATGTCAAATACGTTAACGCTAAAGAGTAGCAAATTTGAGCTATTTTATTTATCTTGGTAACTAGAATCAAGAATGTTAGCTAATTTGGCCAGCAGCCATTAGGGTTAGCTAGCTAACGTTAGCTAGTTCTCTAGGCTTGATGGGGGGCAAAAGCTAACTGGCAGCCTAGCTAGCTAACAAATAACGAAATTGCCTTCCCTTCAGGAAAACATATTTGTACCCAATATCAAACCTCAAGGTGACAGCTAACGTTTTAAAACAATATTTAGGCATATTTTGTATTACTGATTAATATAAGCTATCAAGCAAACGCATTTAATTAGCTAGCTAACTTTAGCTTGTTTCAGTTCGTTTTGTTATGAATGAAGCAGGTATGGTAGCTAGCTACCTTGTGGTATGGTTATGTGAAATGACAATATTTTCTTGCAATATTGACACAATTTAGATTTTATGCATTGGCAGTTTGCTCTGCGCGGGACCGCTTTTGACCATGTCGCATCCATGTCCATAACAAACAGGGCAGGGTATTGAGGGTGTACACGTTTTATTTTCTGTAAAATAAATACATTTTTTTTTTTTTTGCAAAGGCTGGTCTACGTTTGCTTCTTTACAGAAAACTTTTTGTGATTGGAGCTCTGGATTTGATTGCATTTTTTAAAAACATAAATAGCAGAGATGTGCTTTGGAAATAGCAACTTGGATTAAATATGACGATGTCCTCCTTTCCGTGCCCTGTAGCCTACTATTGAATATTGTGTAAATGCATGCTCAGATATGTCACCTTCATGTGAAGAAGCACAATGATTTTCGGCGCCTGAACAGGTCAAATAATTTGGGCGCTGGACATGGATCATGAGGCGGATTTAGCTCATTTTTGATCAGATACACGAGGATGCACATAATGTATAATGTATATTGTACGGATATCTATTGAGAACGTGGGGTAATGTGGATTCGTTCATGCCTATGTATAAAGGCTTAGATATGTCAAATATTATACAAATATGCAAACGGGTGCATGCGCATCAGGTGCATGTCTTGAATTTATCTCATGGCACTCCCGATATCTCCCTGGACTCATGGTTGAAGGGAGATGTCTGATATCAGGATTGGATGCATGTAGAAACTCCCATTATGGAGAATACCCTAGCTCCGTATATGAAATTAAGGAGACGCGTATCTGGAGCATGTCTACTCCTTATATAGAATGAAATGTCAGATGTCCAGAAACAGATAAAGACATCCCCTGATATTGACCACTTTTAGCCCAGTGAAGCATCCCTCCATCCTTGTCTGACAAAGATATCTCAGGATAAGAGCTGCAAATACACCAGATGAGTTTGTTTACCTTAGGATAGCCTATAGAGGGATTGCTTATGTTTTCCTTAGTTCCCCATCTGACTTGATGCCCATGCATCTGTAGGCTACTGTTTGTCATTTAGCCTAATAATATACAGAGGAGTTGGCGAAAGAAACATGCTATGGTATAACAATGATAGAGAAGTCTCAGGAGACATATAACAACAGTACAGAGCTTGTATAAGAGTGAGTCAGTCAAGACAAACAACTTATCAGGATGCAGACAAATCATTTGAAATGCGCTGTTTACAAAACATCAGGTGCACATCCATCTCGGGATTTTATAGTGCGACCTATGGTCGAATGCTAAATCAATGACAAAACAATTGACTGCAACCTAGCAACCTATGCATGCTGTAGACTCGACATTGACGAGTGCACGTTCATGCTGCTTCGCACCAAACGATGGACCGACAGAAACCGTTACATGATAACCTCGACTGCTAACCTCTACCCGTGTCTGACTACAGAGCTACTGCGCTCTATATAGCCTAAGCATGAGCATGGCATGTATTGCGGTCAGTGACAACTTCGAAATACAGAGCAACACATCGAGACTTCCTCACGCTAGAGTAAGTGACAATGTACGAAATAAGCCAAACGTTACAGCAGAGGATGTCGCATTTCTCCAAGCGTGTGGGCTTGTTGTAAACATGACCCTGGTAAGAAGTCATTATAACAAAGGCACAGATTAATACAAAGGCACAGATGAATCTGTACCACAAAGGCAGAGGTTGTCTACAAGAAGACATATTAAAAAAACACAAGTACACCCTCGAATGAACTGAATTCATCAAACACATGGAAAAAATAACGGTACTTACGGGTAGCCTACAGCTCTGCATCTACAACGACGGAAACGATCTCCCCAAGGCTTTCATTGGGGCAAGGATAAAACAAGGGTAACGTTAACTTACCCAAAACACGAAGGAGTAAACGATGAGGAGGGTTTTGAGAAAGGTTATCACTGGTTTGGTCTCCATTCTGCCCAATGCCCATACAACAGTAAACTGAAAGGACTGTTTCTGCAAGCGTTGCGCTACCACGACTCTCCGCTGGAGGTCTTTCGGCTGCTGCACCACAGACATTCACAGCGCAGCCGCCAATATATTTTTGCTCCATAAATAGAATTTGATTGCCCCCCTAACCACTGATACAGGCTCAGAAATTATTTATCGGGAATATTAGGTACGATTTGTTTTGATAATCTGTTCCTAGACCTGGTCTGTGGTTAGGAACAAATACCCGAGAAAATAACACAGCTCGATTATCCCCTCTGGCGGACCTTTCAAGCAGGTGGGTTTCCAAGGGCAGTAGTATAGAGTTTGAATAAAATGTTTTGTATAACTAACCCAAGATAGACAGCCTGTTGTTTACAATGAGAGCAAATTAATCATAGTGGGCAGAACAAAAAGGAGGTGGGCCGAACCAAGCACGAGATAGCAAGATCCTATTGGCGCGTTCTACTATATATTTGCATATTTCCGTTAAGTAACGCCTGCTCGGTGAAGTGCACAGACGCATTAACTAATGCCCTTGAACTCCTTCTAAATAACGCTTTTTCACCCTTTTTTTTCCTTTGGCAAAGGGTCAAGTCTAAAAAGAAATCGTACGTTCTATTCGGAACAGTTTATAGTATTGGGAACAGAAAACTGTATTGAGATCAAATGTTTCATCATAGAGAAAATGAGCAGAATTTCGGCCAAAATACATCTCGTGCGATCTTCTCAAATTCACACTTTGTTTGTTATATTATCATCATCTTGAGGATTCAGGAATATATCATGTGTTGGAATAATATGTTGGATAGAAGCCAAATTATTGTTCTGTTTGGTGCCATTGCACTGGAATACATGCAAATTAAACAGGATAAGAGGACAATACAGTGCCACTGACACGGCTCGCTACCAAAACCTGCGGGCTCTCCTTCACTGTAGCCAATGTGAGTAAAACATTTAAACGTGTTAACCCTCGCAAGGCTGCAGGCCCAGAATAGCTGGATGGTGTGTTTACAGACATATTCAATCAATTCTTATCCCAGTCTGCTGTTCCCACATGCTTCAAGAGGGCAGCCATTGTTCCTGTTCCCAAGAAATCTAAGGTAACTGAGCTAAATTACTACCACCCTGTAGCACTCACTTCCGTCATCATGAAGTGCTTTGAGAGACTAGTCAAGGACCATATCACCTCCACCCTACCTGACACCCTAGACCCACTCCTTTGCTTACCGCCCCAATAGGTCCACAGACGACGCAATCGCAATCACACTGCACATTTCCCTAACCCATCTGGACAAGAGGAATACCTATGTGAGAATGCTGTTAATCGACTACAGCTCAGCATTTAACACCATAGTACCCTCCAAACTCTTCATCAAGCTCGAGACCCTGGGTCTCGACCCCGCCCTGTGCAACTGGGTCCTGGACTTCCTGACTGGCCGCCCCCAGGTGGTGAGGGTAGGTAACAAGATCTCCACCCCGCTGATCTTCAACACTGGGGCCCCACAAGGGTGCGTTCTCAGCCTTCTCCTGTACTCCCTGTTCACCCACGACTGCGTGGCCATGCACGCCTCCAACTCAATCATCAAGTTTGCAGACGACACAACAGTGGTAGGCTTGATTACCAACAACGATGAGACGGCCTACAGGGATGAGGTGAGGGCCCTCGGAGTGTGGTGTCAGGAAAATAACCTCACACTCAACATAAAAAAAATAAAAAATATGATCATGGACTTCAGGAAACAGCAGAGGGAGCACCCCCCTATCCACATCGTCAGGACAGTAGTGGAGAGGGTAGAAAGTTATAAGTTCCTCAGCGTACACATCACGGACAAACTGAATTGGTCCACCCACACAGACAGTGTGGTGAAGATGGCGCAGCAGCGCCTCTTCAACCTCAGGAGGCTGAAGAAATTCGGCTTGTCACCAAAAACACTCACACACACATTTACAGATGTACAATCGAGAGCATCCTGTCGGGCTGTATCACCGCCTGGTACGGCAACTGCTCCGCCCATAACCGTAAGGCGCTCCAGAGGGTAGTGAGGTCTGCACAACGCATCACCGGGTGCAAACTACCTGCCCTCCAGGACACCTAAACCACCCGATGTCACAGGAAGGCCAAAAAGATCATCAAGGACAACAACCACCCGAGCCGCCTGTTCACCCCGCTATCACCCAGAAGGCAAGGTCAGTACAGGTGCATCAAAGCAGGGACCGAGAGACTGAATAACAGCTTCTATCTGAAGGCCCTCAGACTGTTAAACAGCCATCACTAACATTGAGTGGCTGCTGCCAACATACTGATGCAACTCCAGCCACTTTAATAATGGCAAAATTGATGTAATAAATGTATCACTAGCCACTTTAAACAATGCCACTTCATATAATGTTTACATACTCTACAGTACACATCTCATATGTATATACTGTACTCTATATCATCTACTGCATCTTGCCATCTTGAATTAATGTATCACTAGCCACTTTAAACAATGCCACTTTAATGTGTTTACATACCCTACATTACTCATCTCATTTGTATATACTGTACTCTATACCATCTACTGCATCTTGCCTATGCTGTTCTATACCATCACTCATTCATATATTTTTATGTACATATTCTTATTCATTCCTTTACACTTGTGTGTATAAGGTAATTGTTGTGAAATTGTTAGGTTAGATTACTCGTTGGATATTACTGCATGGTCGTAACTAGAAGCACAAGCATTTCACTACACTCACATTAACATCTGCTAACCATGGGTATGTGACCATTAACATCTAATAACCATGTGTATGTGACCATTAACATCTGCTAACCATGTGTATGTGACCATTAACATCTGCAAACCATGTGTATGTGACCATTAACATCTGCTAACCATGTGTATGTGACCATTAACATCTGCTAACCATGTGTATGTGACCATTAACATCTGCTAACCATGTGTATGTGACCAATAACATCTGCTAACCATGTGTATGTGACCATTAACATCTGCTAACCATGTGTATGTGACCATTAACATCTGCTAAACATGGGTATGTGACCATTAACATCTGCTAACCATGTGTATGTGACCAATAACATCTGCTAACCATGTGTATGTGACCATTAACATCTGCTAACCTTGTGTATGTGACCATTAACATCTGCTAACCATGTGTATGTGACCATTAACATCTGCTAACCATGTGTATGTGACCATTAACATCTTCTAACCTTGTGTATGTGACCATTAACATCTGCTAACCATGGGTATGTGACCATTAACATCTGCTAACCATGGGTATGTGACCATTAACATCTGCTAACCATGGGTATGTGACCATTAACATCTGCTAACCATGTGTATGTGACCATTAACATCTGCTAACCATGTGTATGTGACCATTAACATCTGCTAACCATGGGTATGTGACCATTAACATCTGCTAACCATGTGTATGTGACCATTAACATCTGCTAACCATGTGTATGTGACCATTAACATCTGCTAACCATGTGTATGTGACCATTAACATCTGCTAACCATGTGTATGTGACCATTAACATCTGCTAACCATGTGTATGTGACCATTAACATCTGCTAACCATGTGTATGTGACCATTAACATCTGCTAATCATGTGTATGTGACCATTAACATCTGCTAACCATGTGTATGTGACCATTAACATCTGCTAACCATGTGTATGTGACCATTAACATCTGCTAACCATGTGTATGTGACCATTAACATCTGCTAACCATGGGTATGTGACCATTAACATCTGCTAACCATGTGTATGTGACCATTAACATCTGCTAACCATGTGCATGTGACCATTAACATCTGCTAACCATGTGTATGTGACCATTAACATCTGCTAACCATGTGTATGTGACCATTAACATCTGCTAACCATGTGTATGTGACCATTAACATCTGCTAACCATGGGTATGTGACCATTAACATCTGCTAACCATGTGTATGTGACCAATAACATCTGCTAACCATGTGTATGTGACCATTAACATCTGCTAACCATGTGTATGTGACCAATAACATCTGCTAACCATGTGTATGTGACCATTAACATCTGCTAACCATGTGTATGTGACCAATAACATCTGCTAACCATGTGTATGTGACCATTAACATCTGCTAACCATGGGTATGTGACCATTAACATCTGCTAACCATGTGTATGTGACCATTAACATCTGCTAACCATGTGTATGTGACCATTAACATCTGCTAACCATGTGTATGTGACCATTAACATCTGCTAACCATGTGTATGTGACCATTAACATCTGCTAACCATGTGTATGTGACCATTAACATCTGCTAACCATGGGTATGTGACCATTAACATCTGCTAACCATGTGTATGTGACCATTAACATCTGCTAACCTTGTGTATGTGACCATTAACATCTGCTAACCTTGTGTATGTGACCATTAACATCTGCTAACCATGTGTATGTGACCATTAACATCTGCTAACCATGTGTATGTGACCATTAACATCTGCTAACCATGTGTATGTGACCATTAACATCTGCTAACCATGTGTATGTGACCATTAACATCTGCTAACCATGTGTATGTGACCATTAACATCTGCTAACCATGTGTATGTGACCATTAACATCTGCTAACCATGTGTATGTGACCATTAACATATGCTAACCATGTGTATGTGACCATTAACATCTGCTAACCATGTGTATGTGACCATTAACATCTGCTAACCTTGTGTATGTGACCATTAACATCTGCTAACCTTGTGTATGTGACCATTAACATCTGCTAACCATGTGTATGTGACCATTAACATCTGCTAACCATGTGTATGTGACCATTAACATCTGCTAACCATGGGTATGTGACCATTAACATCTGCTAACCATGGGTATGTGACCATTAACATCTGCTAACCATGTGTATGTGACCATTAACATCTGCTAACCATGGGTATGTGACCATTAACATCTGCTAACCATGTGTATGTGACCATTAACATCTGCTAACCTTGTGTATGTGACCATTAACATCTGCTAACCATGTGTATGTGACCATTAACATCTGCTAACCTTGTGTATGTGACCATTAACATCTGCTAACCTTGTGTATGTGACCATTAACATCTGCTAACCATGTGTATGTGACCATTAACATCTGCTAACCTTGTGTATGTGACCATTAACATCTGCTAACCTTGTGTATGTGACCATTAACATCTGCTAACCATGTGTATGTGACCATTAACATCTGCTAACCATGTGTATGTGACCATTAACATCTGCTAACCATGGGTATGTGACCATTAACATCTGCTAACCATGTGTATGTGACCATTAACATCTGCTAACCATGGGTATGTGACCATTAACATCTGCTAACCTTGGGTATGTGACCATTAACATCTGCTAACCATTAACATCTGCTAACCATGGGTATGTGACCATTAACATCTGCTAACCTTGGGTATGTGACCATTAACATCTGCTAACCATTAACATCTGCTAACCATGGGTATGTGACCATTAACATCTGCTAACCTTGGGTATGTGACCATTAACATCTGCTAACCATTAACATCTGCTAACCATGGGTATGTGACCATTAACATCTGCTAACCTTGGGTATGTGACCATTAACATCTGCTAACCATTAACATCTGCTAACCATGGGTATGTGACCATTAACATCTGCTAACCTTGGGTATGTGACCATTAACATCTGCTAACCATTAACATCTGCTAACCATGGGTATGTGACCATTAACATCTGCTAACCTTGGGTATGTGACCATTAACATCTGCTAACCATTAACATCTGCTAACCATGGGTATGTGACCATTAACATCTGCTAACCTTGGGTATGTGACCATTAACATCTGCTAACCATTAACATCTGCTAACCATGGGTATGTGACAAATACATTTTGATTTGAACATCAAAAAATAAAAAAAGCTATGGCATTTTGTCAATTAGATTTGCTCAATACAAATTGTTTACAAGCATGATACTGCAGCTGCACTTTTAGTTTAGGGTTAACACAGCTTTTTTAAACGAGTTCAAAGCAAATGAATGTGCCCAACTGGTATTTACGACTTCACAACTGGTAAATTGGGGGGGGGGTTCGATGTAAATTGTCCGGTGGCGATTTTATGAATTGTTCAGCAGTCTCATGGCTTGAGGGTAGAAGCTGTTGTTTTGGTTCTAGACTTGGCGCTCCGGCACCACTTACCGTGCGGTAGCAGAGGAAACAGTCTAAAATGGGGTGACTGGAGTCTCTGACAATTTTATGGGCTGTCCTTTGACACTGCCTATTAAATAGGTCCTGGGTGGCAGGAACCTTGGCCCCAGTGATGTACTGGGATGTTCGCACTACCCTCTGTAGCTCCTTACGGTCAGATGCCGAGCAGTTGCATACCAGGCATACAAGCGGTCAGGATGCTCTCGATTGTGCAGCTGTAGAACCTTTTGAGGATCTGGGAACCCATGGCAAATCTTTTCAGTCTTCTGAGGGGAAAAAGGTTTTGTCATGCCCTCTTCACGACTGTCTTGGTATGTTTGGACCATGATAGTTTGTTGGTGATGTGGACACCAAGGAACTTGAAATTATTTTTTTAATATTTTTTTTTTTAATCTGTACTCTTCAATAGGTTACAATTGTATGATACTTTTTTTGCCAGCGGGGTTTAAATCGTTGCGGGAAAAGAGGGAGAAATACCTCACGGGTAGCTGTGTCGGAGCATACGTGCCCTCTCCCAGCATAGAATATGACATGCTAACTATATAGCGAACTGCTGACAGAAGGCTGATTCCTGTAGGCCTATTTGTCAGAAGTCATTGGATTTGCCTGTTATTTTCACAAATTCAGTACTTTCAGGAAAGGTGCACCCCATATTCAGGGAAATAACCCTGTTGAAAGTAAAAACAAACAGATATTAAGGTTTTTTTTGTTGTTGTTGCTATATGATTAAGTACATTCAGCGTATGTACAGTGCCTTGCGAAAGTATTCGGCCCCCTTGAACTTTGCAACCTTTTGCCACATTTCAGGCTTCAAACATAAAGATATAAAACTGTATTTTTTTGTGAAGAATCAACAACAAGTGGGACACAATCATGAAGTGGAACGACATTTATTGGATATTTCAAACTTTTTTAACAAATCAAAAACTGAAAAATTGGGCGTGCAAAATTATTCAGCCCCTTTACTTTCAGTGCAGCAAACTCTCTCCAGAAGTTCAGTGAGGATCTCTGAATGATCCAATGTTGACCTAAATGACTAATGATGATAAATACAATCCACCTGTGTGTAATCAAGTCTCCGTATAAATGCACCTGCACTGTGATAGTCTCAGAGGTCCGTTAAAAGCGCAGAGAGCATCATGAAGAACAAGGAACTCACCAGGCAGGTCTGAGATACTGTTGTGAAGAAGTTTAAAGCCGGATTTGGATACAAAAAGATTTCCCAAGCTTTAAACATCCCAAGGAGCACTGTGCAAGCGATAATATTGAAATGGAAGGAGTATCAGACCACTGCAAATCTACCAAGACCTGGCCGTCCCTCTAAACTTTCAGCTCATATAAGGAGAAGACTGATCAGAGATGCAGCCAAGAGGCCCATGATCACTCTGGATGAACTGCAGAGATCTACAGCTGAGGTGGGAGACTCTGTCCATAGGACAACAATCAGTCGTATATTGCACAAATCTGGCCTTTATGGAAGAGTGGCAAGAAGAAAGCCATTTCTTAAAGATATCCATAAAAAGTGTTGTTTAAAGTTTGCCACAAGCCACCTGGGAGACACACCAAACATGTGGAAGAAGGTGCTCTGGTCAGATGAAACCAAAATTGAACTTTTTGGCAACAATGCAAAACGTTATGTTTGGCGTAAAAGCAACACAGCTCATCACCCTGAACACACCATCCCCCCTGTCAAACATGGTGGTGGCAGCATCATGGTTTGGGCCTGCTTTTCTTCAGCAAGGACAGGGAAGATGGTTAAAATTGATGGGAAGATGGATGGAGCCAAATACAGGACCATTCTGGAAGAAAACCTGATGGAGTCTGCAAAAGACCTGAGACTAGGACGGAGATTTGTCTTCCAACAAGACAATGATCCAAAACATAAAGCAAAATCTACAATGGAATGGTTCAAAAATAAACATATCCAGGTGTTAGAATGGCCAAGTCAAAGTCCAGACCTGAAGCCAATCGAGAATCTGTGGAAAGAACTGAAAACTGCTGTTCACAAATGCTCTCCATCCAACCTCACTGAGCTCGAGCTGTTTTGCAAGGAGGAATGGGAAAAAATTTCAGTCTCTCGATGTGCAAAACTGATAGAGACATACCCCAAGCGACTTACAGCTGTAATCGCAGCAAAAGGTGGCGCTACAAAGTATTAACTTAAGGGGGCTGAATAATTTTGCACGCCCAATTTTTCAGTTTTTGATTTGTTAAAAAAGATTGAAATATCCAATAAATGTCGTTCCACTTCATGATTGTGTCCCACTTGTTGTTGATTCTTCACAAAAAAATACAGTTTTATATCTTTATGTTTGAAGCCTGAAATGTGGCAAAAGGTTGCAAAGTTCAAGGGGGCCGAATACTTTCGCAAGGCACTTTAGATTCAGAAATTCTTGTGTAAATATAATCTGTCTGTATTATGTTTATCATCAATATTCTGTTTGTTGATGCTGTTTACTGTGGCAGCACCATTTCACCAAATCAAATTCCGGTATATGTGATTGTACTTGCCAAATAAAGGTGGTTCTGATGGATCAACTCACAATTGGATGCAAAGCTCTTTGCAATGACATTGGACAAAAATATCTGCCTTTGTAACTTTTTACATACTAAGATTTTTTATTTTTTTTTAACCTTTATTTAACAAGGCAAGTCAGTTAAGAACAAATTCTTATTTTCAATGACGGTCCTGGGGCAGGCTGCTGACGGGCTGGTCCTGGGGCAGGCTGCTGATGGGCTGGTCCTGTGGCAGGCTGCTTACGGGCTGGTCCTGTGGCAGGCTGCTGACGGGCTGGTAGCTGACGGGCTAGTCCTGGGGAAGGCTGCTGACGGGCTGGTCCTGGGCTGGCTGAGGGTCAATATCATCCTCTTCTTCTAACTCACTGTCAGACTCCGAATGGACAGAGACATGATCCTCATATTCTGAAAATTCTTCATCTTCCAAAGTGGAAGACGATCCTTCCACACCAGCTTCTCTCTGCAAAATATGCATGTAAATGAGTATGGTCGATCTCCTTCTATTTCTCTCCAAAAGCATGCCTTCCCTCCAAATTAGTGCAGTCCAGAATTATTCAGTTCAAAAGAAGACTTTGTCTTGCGCATGAGTAACCACCATCCGCGTCGGCCCTGGTTGTGTCCTTATCACGTTGGCAGCCATGCTTGGTGGCTCATTCCTTGGGCAGGAAGGCCATTCAATGTCACAATTTTTTTACATCCATATTTTCCCTCCTGCAGGCTGCTGATGAGCTGGTTGCTGACGGGCTGGCCCGCTGGTCCTGGGACAGGCTGCTGACGGGCTGGCCCGCTGGTCCTGGGGCAGGCTGCTGACGGGCTGGTCCTGGGGCTGGCTGCTGACGGGCTGGCCCGCTGGTCCTGGGACAGGCTGCTGACAGGCTGGCCCGCTGGTCCTGGGGCAGGCTGCTGATGGGCTGGTCCTGGGGCAGGCTGCTGACGAGCTGGTCCTGGGGCAGGCTGCTGATGGGCTGGTCCTGGGACAGGCTGCTGACGGGCTGGTCCTGGGGCAGGCTGCTGATGGGCTGGTCCTGGGACAGGCTGATGATGGGCTGGTCCTGGGGCAGGCTGCTGACAGGCTGGTCCTGGGGCAGGCTGCTGACGGGCTGGTCCTGGGGCAGGCTGCTGATGGGCTGGTCCTGGGACAGGCTGCTGACGGGCAGGTCCTGGGACAGCCTGCTGATGGGCTGGTCCTGGGGCAGGCTGCTGACAGGCTGGTCCTGGGGCAGGCTGCTGACGGGCAGGCTGCTGACGGGCAGGCTGCTGACGGGCTGGTCCTGGGCTGGCTGAGGGTCAATATCATCCTCTTCTTCTAACTCACTGTCAGACTCCGAATGGACAGAGACATGATCCTCATATTCTGAAAATTCTTCATCTTCCAAAGTGGAAGACGATCCTTCCACACCAGCTTCTCTCTCTGCAAAAATTATTTGTAAGGCCCTCTGAGCATAGATTATTTTTTGCCATACTGATTGATTGTGGTAAGGAGCCACACATGCAAAGCTATTTATTTGTTGTGTCCCTCCTCCAACTTGTACCTGGCTGGGGTAGAGTGTGGAAAAATACAGTATTTTCCCACACTCTATAGAAATAATGTATTGTAATAACATTGTGAAGGTTCCTGCAAGACATTGGGTAGTGTCACACACTACAAAGGGTAAAGAGTGTGAGAAAAGCAGGAGACAGGCAGGGAGGAGGAAGACAGAGTGAAGGCACACAGCAAACCTTTTTGATTCATTTTTACTTGTTTTCACCTACACACTTTTATTACCCTCGGGCTCAGTGTAATACAAATGTGTATGGTTGAAAAAATAATTAATTATATAATTTTTATTTTAGTAAACATTGAAAATGGGTCCCACAGACCCGAACACCACACAAGGGTTAAGTATGTAGTATACAGTATGTTAGTATGGGTATTCGAACACAGCTTTTGTCTCTCCCGCATATCTGGGGGTCGTTTACCACCTCGTGGTCGATGGTGTAATTGCAACATATTTTACTGAGTGCAGACACAAGCACGAGGAAACGGCTATACCTACAATGCCTGGAATGCTACGAAACACCAGAAATAGTTGTTGTAATTTCTTTGGCTGTGTGCACAAACGTGATTTCAGCATTTAGAAACATCGCCTATTGTGTTATATCAGTCAGACGTTTAGAAAGTCAACGTATAAATCATTTATATCGTGTTGCATAATGGGAAAATAGTCTGACAGCGATATAATCTAATAAAACCAAAGTAATCGCTTTTCCCTCGCTCTGCGATCATAAACGTAATTAAACCTTGGTAAATGTGATGCGTTATTATCAGTAGCCAGAGTGATAACTGTCAACCGAAAAGTTTCGACCGGGATGAAAAGTTTCCACTTGACATCCACCAACTTGTAAAAGTTAACTCATACTTACTTACCTGGCAAAGGAGATAATGTGATCAGCAAGGCGGTTCTCCCAGCGCAAGGCTCAGCTAATGTATTCAAAATGTGAAAAGAGTGACTGCATAAATTTTGGTAGTGGGGGACTGCGTTCGTTCTCTTTGATCTTGTTGTTCAAGTAGTGTTGGTTTGAAATAAAACAGCCACCATGTTATGTTCCCAGTTTTGATTCTGATATATGTTGAGTTTAGTGTTAGAATGAGATTTGTAAGCATTTATATTCGCTTTACTTTAGTTATAGTCATCGGATGAATGGTTTAGCATCTATTTCAAAGTGAACAAGGCCTAGCTACGTTACTACTGTAGATTAATTTTCTCTTTTGGATTTTCCCAATGCGTGTAATCTGTTATTGTAGCACGGATACTTATTCCTATCATGTTGTTATAATGTATAGGCCTACTTGTGAATGGATTGTCTTGTGCAGGTGCTTCTACACCTGCATTGCTTGCTGTTTGGGGTTTTAGGCTGGGTTTCTGTACAGCACTTTGAGATATCAGCTGATGTACGAAGGGCTATATAAATACATTTAATTTGATTTGTCCTCAGACAGAATGGATTGAGGTGTTTTATTTGCTAGATAATAAAGTATAAACAGTTATAGATTACTGCTCATTGTAACATACATAAATTACACAATTGTATGATGCAATGGTTGGTTCATTTTGTTAAAATTAAGAGGAAATTGATTGACTTTTGGAGGAACACATAACTTGAAATGTTTGCGTAAAGTTGAAATGTCCAGCATCTGACAGATGTACACTACCCTTCAAAAGTTTGGGGTCACTTAGAGATGTCCTTGTTTTTGAAAGTAAAGCACGTTTTTTGTCCATTTAAAATAACATCAAATTGATCAGAAATACAGTGTAGGCATTGTTCATGTTGTAAATGACTATTGTAGCTGGAAAGGGCAGATTTTTAATGGAATTTACATAGGCGTACAGAGGCCCATTATCAGCAACCATCACTCCTGTGTTCCAATGGGACGTTGTGTTAGCTAATCCACGTGTATCATTTTAAAAGGCTAATTGATCATTAGAAAACTCTTTTGCAATTATGTTAGCACACCTGAAAACTGTTGTACTGATTAAAGAAGCAATAAAACTGGCCTTCTGACTAGTTGAGTATCTGGAGCTTCAGCATTTGTGGGTTTGATTACAGGCTCAAAATGTCCAGAAACAAAGCACTTTCTTCCGAAACCTGTCATTCTATTCTTGTTTTGAGAAATGAAGGCTATTCCATGCAAGAAATTGCCAATAAATTGAAGATCTCATACAACGCTGTGTACTACTCCCTTCAGAGAACAGCGCAACTGGCTCTAACCAGAATAGAAAGATGAGTGGGAGGCCCCGGTGCACAACTGAGCAAGAGGACAAGTACATTAGAGTGTCTAGTTTGAGAAACAGACGCCTCAAAAGTCCTCAACTGGCAGCTTCATTAAATGGTACCCGCAAAACACCAGTCTCAACGTCAACAGTGAAGAGGCGACTCCGGGATGCTGGCCTTCTAGGCAGAGTGACAAAGAAAAAGCCATTTCTCAGACTGGCCAATAAAAAGAAAAGATTAAGATATGCAAAAGAACACAGACACTGGACAGAGGAACTCTGCCTAGAAGGCCAGCATCCCGGAGTCGCCTCTTCACTGTTGACGTTGAGATTGGTGTTTTGCGGGTACCATTTAACGAAGCCGCCTATGTAGATATTCCATAAAAAATCATCCGTTTCCAGCTACAATAGTAATTTACAACATTAACAATGTCTGCACTGTATTTCTGATCAATTTTATGTTCTTTTATTAGATGAAAAATGAACTTTTCTTTCAAAAACAAGGACATTTCTAAGTGGCCCCAAACTTTTGAACGGTAGTGTATAAGCATAACTTGGCCTGCTTTGCTTTCTGTTATTGGGAATTGATTAGGTCTATGTCGCCGAGGCTCATCGACTTTTTATAGTCTACCCAAATCACCTTTCGCCGCTCAGCCTGAATACGCCCAATCTCGCTAGCTAAGCAGGGTCGGGCCTGGTAGTACTTGAATGGGAGACCACTTGGGAATACCAGGTGCTGTCAGCCAGCCCAGTATGGTGTACTATTGTATTATTTTGTCAGAGGCAACTGTCTTATATTGATTAACAATATAATTATGTATGTTAAGGTTACATTTTTCTTTTTGGGACTGAATGGCTGTAAATGTCTATTTATAGTTCAGAATATAGAATGTTAGGAACACTGCTACTAGTTACTTCAACTGAGTGTCTTGCAAAATTTCGCTTCACCCGCAATAACATCTGCTAAATATGAGAATGTGACCAATACAATTTGATTTAATTTGAATAATGGTTCTTTCACCATACACTTTTTTCCAGAGATATGAACTTCAAATAGTCGATCCAACCAATATTACTTTTCTTACGGGCAAACCAGCCTAAATGCGCCTGTTACGTTCCCCAGTTTCTGTGTTTTGGTTTTGTCTGTATGTGTGTGTTTCAGGATGGCTTCCTGGATTCCCCCAAGCAGCTGTTTGGTCGGCCCCATTGATGATTGGAGAGTTGACTTCGTCCCCTCGTCAGGATACAGCTGTATCCCATTAGACTCCTTCTTCAGCTATACAGTGCCTTGCGAAAATATTCGGCCCCCTTGAACTTTGCGACCTTTTGCCACATTTCAGGCTTCAAACATAAAGATATAAAACTGTATTTTTTGTGAAGAATCAACAACAAGTGGGACACAATCATGAAGTGGAACGACATTTATTGGATATATCAAGTCTCCGTATAAATGCACCTGCACTGTGATAGTCTCAGAGGTCCGTTAAAAGCGCAGAGAGCATCATGAAGAACAAGGAACACACCAGGCAGGTCCGAGATACTGTTGTGAAGAAGCTTAAAGCCGGATTTGGATACAAAAAGATTTCCCAAGCTTTAAACATCCCAAGGAGCACTGTGCAAGCGATAATATTGAAATGGAAGGAGTATCAGACCACTGCAAATCTACCAAGACCTGGCCGTCCCTCTAAACTTTCAGCTCATACAAGGAGAAGACTGATCAGAGATGCAGCCAAGAGGCCCATGATCACTCTGGATGAACTGCAGAGATCTACAGCTGAGGTGGGAGACTCTGTCCATAGTACAACAATCAGTCGTATATTGCACAAATCTGGCCTTTATGGAAGAGTGGCAAGAAGAAAGCCATTTCTTAAAGATATCCATAAAAAGTGTCGTTTAAAGTTTGCCACAAGCCACCTGGGAGACACACCAAACATGTGGAAGAAGGTGCTCTAGTCAGATGAAACCAAAATTGAACTTTTTGGCAACAATGCAAAACGTTATGTTTGGCGTAAAAGCAACACAGCTCATCACCCTGAACACACCATCCCCCCTGTCAAACATGGTGGTGGCAGCATCATGGTTTGGGCCTGCTTTTCTTCAGCAAGGACAGGGAAGATGGTTAAAATTGATGGGAAGATGGATGGAGCCAAATACAGGACCATTCTGGAAGAAAACCTGATGGAGTCTGCAAAAGACCTGAGACTGGGACGGAGATTTGTCTTCCAACAAGACAATGATCCAAAACATAAAGCAAAATCTACAATGGAATGGTTCAAAAATAAACATATCCAGGTGTTAAAATGGCCAAGTCAAAGTCCAGACCTGAAGCCAATCGAGAATCTGTGGAAAGAACTGAAAACTGCTGTTCACAAATGCTCTCCATCCAACCTCACTGAGCTCGAGCTGTTTTGCAAGGAGGAATGGGAAAAAATTTCAGTCTCTCGATGTGCAAAACTGATAGAGACATACCCCAAGCGACTTACAGCTGTAATCGCAGCAAAAGGTGGCGCTACAAAGTATTAACTTAAGGGGGCTGAATAATTTTGCACGCCCAATTTTTCAGTTTTTGATTTGTTAAAAAAGATTGAAATATCCAATAAATGTCGTTCCACTTCATGATTGTGTCCCACTTGTTGTTGATTCTTCACAAAAAAATACAGTTTTATATCTTTATGTTTGAAGCCTGAAATGTGGCAAAAGGTCGCAAAGTTCAAGGGGGCCGAATACTTTCGCAAGGCACTGTATAAGCCAGGTGTTCTGTTGCGCAGAAGAGAGATGATGAGTGTGTCCCGTGTTGGTTGTTGTTAAGAGAGATGATGAGTGTGTCCCGTGTTGGTTGTTGTTAAGAGAGATGATGAGTGTGTCCTGTGTTGGTTGTTGTTAAGAGAGATGATGAGTGTGTCCTGTGTTGGTTGTTGTTAAGAGAAATGATGAGTGTGTCCTGTGTTGGTTGTTTCTCAGAGGCAACTTCTCAGAGAGGGCGGAAGGTTATGTTCTATGTTGGTTGTTTCTCAGAGAGGGCGGAAGGTTATGTTCTGTGTTAGTTGTTGCTCAGAGAGGGTGGAAGGTTATGTTCTGTGTTTGTTGCTCAGACAGAGAGCTTATTAATATGTCCTGTTTTTGCTGAGACAGGACTTTGTAGCCGCTGCTTCTAAGGTATGTTTGTCCCCATAGGACGCAGTGTTTTTGATTATTGATTATTGAAATAGTTTACTTACATTAGTATTTTTCTGTTTAATTTGTTCCCAGGGGGGAAGGGGAAGGCGCCTAGGGAGTGCTTAGGCAAGAGGCCCGCGGGCATACATAACCCGTATTGTTCACTGTCTAAGCACACTAGGTAAGACCTGGGCGGACCACCCCCTGTATTTTGGTTAGGGCACCAGGTGGTGCTAAGTAGTGGGTAGGCAGGTAAGTTAGGAGAGGGTAGGTTAGGTAAGTAGTTGGTAGGTAGGTAAGGTAGGAGAGGATAGGTTAGGTAAGTAGTGGGTAGGCAGGTAAGGTAGGAGAGGGTAGGTTAGGTAAGTAGTGGGTAGGCAGGTAAGGTGGGAGAGGGTAGGTTAGGTAAGTAGTGGGTAGGCAGGTAAGGTAGGAGAGGGTAGGTTAGGTAAGTAGTGGGTAGACAGGTAAGGTAGGAGAGGGTAGGTTAGGTAAGTAGTGGGTAGGCAGGTAAGGTAGGAGAGGGCAGGTTAGGTAAGTAGTGGGTAGGCAGGTATTTGACATTTACTTTATTTTCTTTGGTTCCGTTCATCCCCTTTTCCCCAAATTTACCGTGTGAAGGAGACTATAAATTCCAAGTAAATGGTCAATTCTCTGCCTTTGTCATCCTTACTCGCACCTACAGTCCCATACCTCTTTCACTCCACCTACAGTCCCATACCTCTTTCACTCCACCTACAGTCCCATACCTCTTTCACTCCACCTACAGTCCCATACCTCTTTCACTCCACCTACAGTCCCATACCTCTTTCACTCCACCTACAGTCCCATACCTCTTTCACTCCACCTACAGTCCCATACCTCTTTCACTCCACCTACAGTCCCATACCTCTTTCACTCCACCTACAGTCCCATACCTCTTTCACTCCACCTACAGTCCCATACCTCTTTCACTCCACGGGGAGTTGAGTTGTAGCAGGGTGTTGCGTTCCTTCTTCCTAGAGGTGTACATAACAGTGCCCTATCTCCGAAACTAAGTAGTCGGCCAGGTTAGTACTTGGATGGGAATACTGTGCTGTAAACTTTTCTCAATTTGACCAGTAGAGGTAGCTCTAAAGAGTAGTTCTCACATTTTATCAGACCAACTGCATGTTATTTATTATGTCAACAGATATGTGCATTCAATACATGCCTTTCTGGTTCCCTTGATCTGTTCAAAGCTAATGATTTTGTCATGTTGCCAGTGTTTGGCCAATGTTGGTGCCGATCTCTTAAATTAACAGGTTTTGTTTTAGGTATGTTCTATCCTTGCAGTCCGAACAACATATGAGAACTGTTGACTATGAAATCGATTGAATAATGGAGTAGGAATAAGAGCTGTGTGGTGCGGTGCCTATGAGTCACATCAAATGTGTACTAAACTGCTGTGCTCCATTGTTTACGCAGCCATACCACCCAGGGTTGCTGTAAGCTTTTTGGTTTATAGATGGCGCCCTTGTACTGTATTACATTATCCCAAGTGATGATTAAGATCATGTAAAGACCTAGCGGTAATTGGATGTGTGAATGTCCAGTTGCTCCACTGAATGAAGGTACTGTATTTCTTTACTCATCCATTTATGTTGCGAAAGTTATATTGTCCCAATAGGTTAGCCTAATGCAATATAGTCTAAAAGCTTTGCACAAATTGCAATTCTACATCTGCAATAATTAGATTTAGATCTGTAATGGGCTCTCTGTCAGAATAAAGGACGCAATGTTCAGTGTTCTGGTGTCAGGACGTCTACGGAGTGTAAGCCTACTAAACCTCTGAGGTGCCTCCTGGGTCCAGGCAGGGCATGGGAATAGGGTGAGGAATGCAGGGAATGTTAATGAGCCCAGTGGAAGTGCGTCAGCCCGGGTTTATTATGATCACGTAATGACCTCACTGCAGAGAGAGTGAGACCACCTAACTGAATCTCCAATGGGCCGTGTTTCATTCCAATCAGTTATCCCCTCATCACTTCTGCCCTCGCTCACTCTCCTTCATGAGTTATTGAATTCGACTGAATATATGAAAGCAGCTGCATCTGCCTGTTGAGTATTGCTGCTGTAGTGGTACTCATGACCTAGACAGTGGATGCATTCTGTAGGACTGCTGTAGTGGTACTCATGACCTAAACAGTGGATGCGTTCTGTAGGGCTGCTGTAGTGGTACTCATGACCTAGACAGTGGATGCGTTCTGTAGGGCTGCTGTAGTGGTACTCATGACCTAAACAGTGGATGCGTTCTGTAGGACTGCTGTAGTGGTACTCATGACCTAGACAGTGGATGCGTTCTGTAGGGCTGCTGTAGTGGTACTCATGACCTAGACAGTGGATGCGTTCTGTAGGGCTGCTGTAGTGGTACTCATGACCTAGACAGTGGATGCGTTCTGTAGGGCTGCTGTAGTGGTACTCATGACCTAGACAGTGGATGCGTTCTGTAGGGCTGCTGTAGTGGTACTCATGACCTAGACAGTGGATGTGTTCTGTAGGACTGCTGTAGTGGTACTCATGACCTAGACAGTGGATGCGTTCTGTAGGGCTGCTGTAGTGGTACTCATGACCTAGACAGTGGATGCGTTCTGTAGGGCTGCTGTAGTGGTACTCATGACCTAGACAGTGGATGCGTTCTGTAGGGCTGCTGTAGTGGTACTCATGACCTAGACAGTGGATGCGTTCTGTAGGGCTGCTGTAGTGGTACTCATGACCTAGACAGTGGATGCGTTCTGTAGGGCTGCTGTAGTGGTACTCATGACCTAGACAGTGGATGCGTTCTGTAGGACTGTAGTTGATAACATCAGATAGCATCTCACGAAGCACTAGGCCTCCAGTCTTGCTCACTTCATGTTTATCTGTTGCCATTGGTTTCCCACTTGTGGGTCTGTGTACTGTATATGCATGTCTACATGAAAAGAGGGATGGGTGGAGAAAAGAGGGATGGGTGGAGGGAAGGAGGGAGGCAGTAAGAGAACAAGCTAAACAACAAATGTTGCTGATGGAGGACTTGTGCTGTGCTGACCATCCCAACATCATTCATGACTGCACAGTGTCCATCACTGTCCGTCTCTGACCTAGCCTGACCTGTAGACAGCAGTAGTCATAGCCCTGTTGTATTACTCCCTTCCTGTATGTCATCACTACACTCTTAGAAGAAGAAAAAGCTATCAAGAACCTGTGTTCCTCTGCTGTCCCCATAGTATAAGCCTTTGAATAACCCTTTTTGGTTCCAGGTAGAACCTTTCAGGGTTCTACAGGGAACCTTTCAGGGTTCTACATGGAACCTTTCAGGGTTCTACATGGAACCCAAAAGGGTTCTACTTGGAACCAAAAAGGGTTCTCTAAGAGTGTACGGCCAGGAGTTTTGTGGCACTTTTTGAGGCACTGCGCGTTTACCAGTATTCCATGATCCACTAGGTATGCTGCAGGGAGAACCTTTCTGTATGTCTTCACTACACTCTTAGAAAAAATACCTTCTTAAAACAATTCCATATACGTAGCTTAGTAGAACCCCGCCGCTGCCTCCACCCACTTAGACAGGGCTTAGTCTCTGATGGGTTAATTAACACAAGCTCTCTCCAATCAATCAATGAATGTCTGGTTGCACGTGTGTGTTTGGTGTGGGGGATCGCCTAAGTCATGAGAAGCGTAGCTCTGCAAATCTTAATCACACAAAGCCTATTATTTGGCAGGGAGTACTATTTGTAGATCAGTGATTCTACACATCACTTTGCTCAAGCTGATCCTCTCCAATGGACTCAGAAGTCGATCCCAGATCCAGAGTCTGTCAAACGCCAAAAGGACCTAACTAAAATCCTTCCTCTTAACTCCCGAGCATTTCCCAAATGAATGCTAGAACCAAATATAGAACCAAAATATTTTTGTCACACTAACCACATTTCCATCTACAGATTTTCTGCGAGTGAACTCATACAGTACTGTGTACAAAATCATGACAGCTGTATTGGCAACGGGACGTTTCAGTACAATTTTATAAATGCAGACAGATCATTTGTTAGTTCAACATGGTGGGATCTTTTTTGTGAAAATGTATAATGTGTGAAATGGCGGTGGGAATGTCTTTATGCGCAGATATTGATATAATAACCATCCTATCGAAGTGAACTTGGAGTCACGTGACGCCATGTTGTTACCCTTATTCTGGTGATATGATGATCAATGCCAGTTGACAAATTCAAATATTCTTGCTTTTATCCATAATACTCGCATCATGTAGACTAGCTTACCTGCACAGCCTACACACACTGTAGGCCTATCTGCAAGCTATTAGCTAGAGCCCACATGCCAAGACCAGAGTGGGCACATTTGCTATTTAACGCGGCAGTTTTTGTGACAAAACTATTGGTAGAGTTTAAAGTGTAATGGAAACACATTGAGCTTCAGATGTTTATTTGGTACATGAAAACTAATGTACCAAAAAGTACATTCTGTGTCCACTATGTCATCACACACTGATTTTATTCAGCAACAAGTCAAAGACTTATAGCTTGCTTTACAGGCACCCACACTCTCATATCTTCAGCCACTGGTTGGTATGTGTGCTGTGTCCCAGTCCTCTATTCTCATGTAGAGTCACGAGCCTCCTCTGACACATCTAATCACTTCACTATATCGTATCAATGAGAGTTCCTGTCCAGACTGACTCACCTAAGAAACTAATACCTCTCATCTGACACCTCACTGCCCTTATAGACGAGCTGGTTGTTTAACAACAAATCCAACACTTATGCAACTATGAGGCAAAACAGACAGGGTTGGCTTAGATTGTTGACATAAATACATTTGCACAATGAGCACTTCTCTCAATGACATCATTACAGTTGTTGATTAGCTAGCTGGCAAATTTTTTGCCATATTAGCATAGACGTGACATCAGTCAAGACACCTCAAAACAAGACATGATATCAAGAACAAGATACAACTAGCTGTAATGAGCCACCTACGATTCCCCACATGGAAGCTATTTGTCATTTGTTGCTAGCTATGTTGCCATCCAGAATCACTACACACGGACTTCTGCCCCATTGAAGCGTGTGCATCGTTTTCATGACGTTGTTAGCAATTAGTTTTCCACCTTTTTCTCTCCTTTTTTTATGACAATGTCCTTTCTTTCCCTACATCACTTCTTGTCTTTCTCTCTTTAATTGTGTCCTTTTTAATATTTTAAACCTTTCAATCTTTTTCTCTCTCTCTTTCTTGAGTGATGTCATGTCTGTGACTTGTCTGTCATCTCCGGCTCTATTCCTCTAAAACCACCCCTGACAAACAGCCGGAAGATGACAGAGACACAAACTCTACAGAATTATCATTGAAGGTGTGTGTGTTTGTGTGTGTGTCCAGGGTCACATTGCCTCTATAATCTATAGTAATCTCCCAAACATGATGGTCGGCAGCAGGAGATTTAATGCTCTTAAAGTTGATCAGACCTTATCTCCGTCTCACGCTTTCGCTCTCCCTCTCTCCAATCTCTCTCTTGTCCAATACGATTACTAATTCTTAGTCACCTTTGGTCTTACCTTGGAGCAGAAATGTTCTTCCAACCAAAAGCTATCTCCCATAAGAAGCTTTTGTGTGTGCATGTGTGTGTGTGTGTGTGCGTGCGTGTGCGTGCATGTGTGTGCTTGTGTGTGTGTGCGTGTGTGTGTGTGTGTGTGTGTGTGTGTGTGCATGTGACCTACAGTGAAGTCCAAAAGTATTTTGACAGTGACACATTTTTAAACATTTTTTGTCTCTGTACTCCAGCACTATTGAAATTGTTTTGTCTCTGTACTCCAGCACTATTGAAATTGTTTTGTCTCTGTACTCCAGCACTATTGAAATTGTTTTGTCTCTGTACTCCAGCACTATTGAAATTGTTTTGGCTCTGTACTCCAGCACTATTGAAATTGTTTTGGCTCTGTACTCCAGCACTATTGAAATTGTTTTGTCTCTGTAATCCAGCACTATTGAAATTGTTTTGGCTCTGTACTCCAGCACTATTGAAATTGTTTTGTCTCTGTACTCCAGCACTATTGAAATTGTTTTGTCTCTGTACTCCAGCACTATTGAAATTGTTTTGGCTCTGTACTCCAGCACTATTTCAATTGTTTTGGCTCTGTACTCCAGCACTATTGAAATTGTTTTGGCTCTGTACTCCAGCACTATTGAAATTGTTTTGGCTCTGTACTCCAGCACTATTGAAATTGTTTTGGCTCTGTACTCCAGCACTATTGAAATTGTTTTGGCTCTGTACTCCAGCACTATTTCAATTGTTTTGTCTCTGTACTCCAGCACTATTTCAATTGATTTGGCTCTGTACTCCAGCACTATTGAAATTGTTTTGGCTCGGTACTCCAGCACTATTGAAATTGTAGAATGACTATGAGGTTAAAGTGCAGACTGTCAGCTTTAATGTGAGGACATTTTCATCCATATCGGGTGAACCATTTAGAAATTACAGCACTTTTTGTACATTGTCCACCATTTTAGAGAACCAAAAGTATTTGGACATATTCTCTTATGTGTATTAAGTAGTCAATTAAGTAGTCAAAAGTGTAGTATTTGGTCCCATATTCATAGCACATAATGACTACATTAGGCTTGTGACTCGTTTGATGGACGCATTTACTCTTTGTTTTTGGTTGTGTTTCAGATTATTTTGTTCCCAATAGAAATGAATGGTGAATCATGTAATGTCATTTTGAAGTCACTTTAATTGTAAATAACCATTTATTTCTAAACACTTCTACATTAATGTGGATGCTACCATGATTACAGATAATCCTGAAGGAATCATGAATGATGATGAGTGAGAAAGTTGCATAGGCATAAATATCATACCCCCAAATATACCAACCTCCCCTGTTATTGGTAATGGTGGAGGTTAGCATGCCTTTGTGCCTCTGTAACTTTCTCACTCATCATTATGCAGGATTCATTCAGGATTATCCGTAATCATGGTAGCATCCACATTCATGTAAAAGTGTATTCAATTCTTATTTACAATAAAGGTGACTCCAAAATGACACTCCATTAACTATCCTTCATTTCTATTGGGCCCAAACTAATTTGAAACACCACCTTAACAAACTGCAAATGCAGCCAACAAGTTTGTAGAGTCACAAGCTCGATGTAGTCATTGCGTGCTAGTAATATGGGATACGTGAATTTGTCCAAATATATTTGTTTCCCTAAAATGGGGGACTATGTACAAAAAGTACCCTCAAATGAAACTTTAACCTCATAGTCATTGTATCATTTCAAATCCAAAGTGCTGGAGTAAAATAGTCACTGTCCAAATACTTGTGGACCTCAATGTATGTACCCCGAACAGGGTAACTGACGTCATTAACCTAGTGGTTAGAGCATTGGGCCAGTAACCAAAAGGTTGCTAGATCAAATCCCTGTCGTTCTGCCCCTGAACAAGGCAGTTAACCTACTGTTCCCCAGTAGGCTGTCATTGTAAATAAGAATTTGTTCTTTAATTAACTTGCCTAGTAAAATAAATAAAATAAAAAATCTATTTGGAATATCCTGCTTGAACTCTGAAATAGAACTCTGAACACGAAGGATGTAGTATCTAACTGAGGAGTTAACTTCTAAATGAGTTACTATTTAAATTAGGAGTTAGTGTCTAAGTAAAGCCTTCCCTCTGTCTGCCACACTCACACACACCTTGGGAACGCACTCACACACACCTTGTGAACACACTCACACACACCTTGGGAACACACACCTTGGGAACACACTCACACACACCTTGGGAACACACTCACACACACCTTGTGAACACACTCACACCTTGGGAACACACTCACACACACCTTGTGAACACACTCACACACACCTTGGGAACACACTCACACACACCTTGGGAACACACTCACACACACCTTGGGAACACACTCACACACACCTTGTGAACACACTCACACACACCTTGGGAACACACTCACACACACCTTGGGAACACACTCACACACACCTTGGGTGTCTGCCACACTCACACACACCTTGGGTGTCTGCCACACTCACACACACCTTGGGAACACACTCACACACACCTTGGGAACACACTCACACACACCTTGGGAACACACTCACACACACCTTGGGAACACACTCACACACACCTTGGGAACACACTCACACACACCTTGTGAACACACTCACACACACCTTGGGAACACACTCACACACACCTTGGGAACACACACACACCTTGGGAACACACTCACACACACCTTGGGAACACACTCACACACACCTTGTGAACACACTCACACACACCTTGAGAACACACTCACACACACCTTGGGAACACACTCACACACACCTTGGGAACACACTCACACACACCTTGGGAACACACACACACACACCTTGGGAGCACACTCATACACACCTTGGGAACACACTCATGACATTGGATATGCTGTAGCTAGGCAAACATCCCTTGTACATTATTACTATTATTATTATTATTTCTTGGCTTAACTCAATTAACTTTTGACAATGTCTTATATTGCTTGCAGCATCAGACAGTACAGTACATTTATTTATAATGCTGGAAAACCCCTTTGATAGGGGTGTATGTGTGTGTATTGTATTTTAGGCTCTGTATAAACGGTTCTGTTGTTCCTAGCAAAAGTGAATTGGAAAGCTCCAGTTATAGCCCATTGTCAAACTCAATGGCCTGCGGGTTTTCACTCCTCCTTTGAAAGTCATTGATGAGTTAGGAATTCCCCTCACCTGGTTGTCTATAGGTCTTAATTTGACACAAAATTACAGCCTACCAGGAATTAACACCCCTGGCCTACAGTGTGGACCAACTACACTCTTAGACAAAAGGGTTCCATGTACGGTACTTTGGCTGTCCCCAGAACCCTTTTTGGTTCTAGGTAGAACCCTTTTGGGTTCCATGTAGAATCCTCTGTAGAAAGGGTTCTGCATGAAACCAAAAGGGTTCCATGTAGAACTGTATCAGGCTGTATCACAGCCTGGTACGGCAACTGCACCGCCCTCAACCGCAAGGCTCTCGAAAGGGTGGTGCGGTCTGCACAACGCATCACCGGCAAACTACCCACCCTCCATGACACCTACAACACCCGTTGTCACAGGAAGGCCAAAAAGATAATCAAGGATAACAACCAGAGGTCAGTACAGGTGCATCAAAGCGGGGACTGAGAAAAAAAAACAAACAGCGTTTACATATCTTACATTACTCATCTCACATGTATATACTGTACTTTATATAATCTACTGCACCTTGCCTATGCCGCTCAGCCATCGCTCAGCCATATATTTATATGTACATATTTTCATTCACCCCTTTAGATTTGTGTGTATAAGGTAGTTGTTGGGAATTGTTAATTATTACTTGTTAGATATTACTGCACTGTTGGAACTAGAAGCACAAGCATTTCGCTACACTCGCATTAACACCTGCTAACCATGTGTATGTGACCAAATCAAATTTTATTGATGAGGCAATAGCTACACTTGTCTACTCCCATGGTTGTGTTAATTAGACGCAAATCAGGATAAAACATTTCATGCTGTATGATGGATTTTTCTACACCAAAAACGCATTACGCAGTTGAGTATTTCTCATAATTCCAACCTTTCCTCCATGAGTTTTTGGTGAGCGTGTCACATTGTCTGAGAAAGGATGACATCATGTACATGAGGTCATGTACATACTACATGTACATACTACATGTACATACTACCTCAATCAGCCAGACTAACCTGTGTCTGTATGTACCTATTGTTCACCTAATACCTTTTTTGCACTATTGGTTAGAGCCTATAAGTAAGCATTTCACTGTAAGGTGACTACACCTGTGGTATTCGGCGCACGTGACAAGTAAACTTTGATTTGATCACTGACAGTGCAGATGACATCACTGACACTGCCTGTGGGTCATTGTGTCATTTACTGTCCTTTGTCCCTCTGTCTGGGTCCCTGTCCCTAGAGAGAGAGAGAGGGAGGGAGGGGGTTAGAGAGAAAGGGGGGTAGAGAGAAAGAAGGAGGGGGTAGAGAGAGAAATGAGGCGAGACAGAAAAACAAGAGTAAATAGAGTTTGAAAGATGAGAGAAAATCAGAAGAAGACAATGAGAGAATAAAGGTAAGAGGCTGAAAGAGAGGGAGGGTGATTCATCACCAGTTACGCCAGTCAGTCCAACCTCGTATGGACCACAATCCATCGTTGAGCAGTTCAAAGAAAACCATTGGCCAATTTTTTTTTTTTTTTTAAGAGTTACCCTGTGAACCATTGAATGAACATTAATGGCACCTGTCTTTGGGCTGTCTGTATTGTTGGATGTAGCCTATATGTTTTGTGTTGTGCATCATCACTGCAGTATGGATGCTTGTGGGGTTGTTTGTACTGTACGTGAGTCAGTGTGTGTTTAGAAAGTAATGTATTCATACATTCATACAAGTGTCTTTTGTTATCGTGTCCCTCTGAGTGTCTTTTAATGTGTGTGTGTGTGTGTGTGTGTGTGTGTGTGTGTGTGTGTGTGTGTGTGTGTGTGTGTGTGTGTGTGTGTGTGTGTGTGTGTGTGTGTGTGTGTGTGTGTTTGCATGGAAGTCTATCTGTCTGCGGGTGTGTATTCATGGCCCAGCTCAGCACCAGTCAATTTTTCCCTTTTAATGTGACACAGTGCTCAGGAGGACAAAGAAATGTCTGGCTCATCTGCAAACACACCTCTCCTCTTTTCTCTGAGTCAACCTACCGCTGGCGAAAGCGGGATGACGCAGAGCTGTCCAGTACTTACGCAAATGACCGGGGGAGAGAGAGGTGGAGGGGAGGTGTGTGTGTGTTGTGGGATGGATTATGAGTGAGATCTTCCCTATCGTCACCTGCTTGTTGGCTCATCTTGGCTCATCCTGTGTTAATGTCACTGTGTGTGTGTACATAACTGCATGTTTGTGTGTGTGTGTGTGTGTGTACACCTATATGTATTTGTGTGTGGTGTAAAGACAGTATATGTGTGGTGTTTGTGTGTGTTCAGTCTAACAGATATGAGCTCCCCTAGGGGGTGTTAAGTGTTTTAAATACCTATGGCAGCATAACTCAGAGATTATGAGTGGAGGGAGTGGGTCGAGGGTTGAAATATTTATACCAGGCTTACTAGTACAGTCAGACTCACTGGGGCTCCACAGGGAACAGACTTCTAGGGAGCATGCAGGCTTGATATAAGACTGCTGTGTGTGTGCAAGCATGCGTGCGTGTGTTCATGTGTGACAGATAAAGAGTGTGTATGTGTTTATCAAAATCTCACATTAATATTACATTCAGTGGGGTGCAGTAGGTACAGACGTGGTCATGCCGTTATTATTAAAGCTGATAATAAAGACTGAAGAGTTGGTGCCATCCTTGGAGCGATGCTGAGAACAGGGGTGATACATCCTTGGAGCGATGCTGAGAACAGGGGTGATACGTCCTTGGAGCGATGCTGAGAACAGGGGGGATACATCCTTGGAGCGATGCTGAGAACAGGGGTGATACATCCTTGGAGCGATGCTGAGAACAGGGGTGATACATCCTTGGAGCGATGCTGAGAACAGGGGTGATACATCCTTGGAGCGATGCTGAGAACAGGGGTGATACATCCTTGGAGCGATGCTGAGAACAGGGGTGATACATCCTTGGAGCGATGCTGAGAACAGGGGTGATACATCCTTGTGGGGCACAAACATTTACCATTTAGGGGGGAGTGTTCTGCAGATACGAGGGTACACTCTCAGCAATAAAGGTTTAGATTTGTTCCTAAAGGGGTACAACCATTTGTCACTGGGGTGGGACCCTGTAAGGTCCTCCTTTCTACTTTTAGTTATAGGTGCGAAATTGTGTGCCTGGCCTTTTTGAGTGAATTGTAGAGTTACCACCCATGACTGTATTTGTTAGTGACAATAACACCATGGTTGAATTAATTAATTTCAGTCCTGTGGCCTTCACTTAGTGAGTTCCTAGGCGTACAGTATATTATCATACAAATTATGCTCTTTATGACAATACATTACTCATAAGGCCTTATTCTGAGACCTAGTTTTACCCTAATACAGTTGCCTGAAACTCGTGGTTTTCAGGCCACATCAGGCCTGCATGTAGGCTTGAACATTTCTGGTAACTTTCCCAAAACCTTACCTGCAAGTCACATTATGCTGGTTTAGAAAGTGATTTGTAATTCCTATTGGAAGTTGTGAGTTCCTTTTAGGTGGCAAAAATTCATAATTGTATTTAGGGAATTGAGGGTACACAATATAAGTTTGTACCCTGGGAAACAGAACTGTACCTTTACATTTGACCCCTTTTTTGAGCAAGAGTGTGATGGTTGTACCTTTTTATATTCAATATTTCAATAGTTCTCCTGGGAACAATACTGTACCCTCGTTTCTAAGAGTGTAGAAAGAGTGTTTGGTTTCACATTGTTCAATGTGTTACGTGATGTCAATGTGACAACATTGCCAAAGAATCTGACTTTAGTGTGTGTTTGACTCGTGATGTGTGTGTTTATTAAAACAGCACAGTATCATCTCTTAGCACAAGATAAATACTCTATACGTACACAGAACAGTAGCGTCTCATGGAAACAAGAGAAATACTCTATACGTACACAGAACAGTATCGTCTCATGGAAACAAGATAAATACTCTATACGTACACAGAACAGTATCGTCTCATGGAAACAAGAGAAATACTCTATACGTACACAGAACAGTATCGTCTCATGGAAACAAGATAAATACTCTATACGTACACAGAACAGTATCGTCTCATGGAAACAAGATAAATACTCTATACGTACACAGAACAGTATCGTCTCATGGAAACAAGAGAAATACTCTATACGTACACAGAACAGTATCGTCTCATGGAAACAAGAGAAATACTCTATACGTACACAGAACAGTAGCGTCTCATGGAAACAAGAGAAATACTCTATACGTACACAGAACAGTATCGTCTCATGGAAACAAGAGAAATACTCTATACGTACACAGAACAGTATCGTCTCATGGAAACAAGAGAAATACTCTATACGTACACAGAACAGTCTGGAGACCCCATATGTCGAACACATGCTATAGCGGCCCCATGCCTTGAGTGTACACACACACACACACACACACACACACACACACACACACACACACACACACGCCTTGAGAACATACTGCTACGCTATCAGATGATCTCAGTCACTTCCTGTTGTTGTTTATCTGTGTCAAAGGGCAGCACACAAAGAGTAGGCACACCACACTGACGGCTGGATCATGTTCTCTGCTTTAATGACATGAACATAAAGTACATACTCAAATAAAGTCATGTTTTTCTGTGGTGAACCGGTAAAAGGGCCCAGAGTTTTTCCTGGTCAGGTCAGGTTTTAAGGAAAAACTCCCGGCACTAATCGTAGATCATACAGCCTACTAATAGTCTGTAGAGCCGCTGCTCGTTCCACAGTCCTGTGTCTCTGTGGTGGGAAGTCATTTCCTCGCGTGCGTAAGTAGGTGAGGAGGATATCATTCTGTCTGTATTTGTGTTTGGTGCGTTTTCTCCCTTTGTTTGATATGCTTATCGCAGCACTGCACCTGTGAGAGGCACAAATGTCTCACTTCACTGGTGCATGAGAATTATTTTCCTTTCTCTCTCTAGCTCTCTCTCTCCCGTGCAAGCACAAACACCCAATCTTCCTGCTGCTTAGAATATAAACTGACACACAGAGAGAGAGAGAGAGAGAGAGAGAGAGAGAGAGAGAGAGAGAGAGAGAGAGAGAGACGCACACTCACATACGCACATCCCTAATCCTGAGGGGGCAAAAATACGTCAGCATCATTCATGGTTAATAAAAGCTAAGCTTAGGGGGAGGGAGGGAGGGAGTGAGGTAATAGAGAGAGGTAAAGGAGGGAGTGAGGTAATAGAGAGAGGTAAAGGAGGGAGTGAGGTAATAGAGAGAGGTAAAGGAGGGAGTGGGGTAATAGAGAGAGGTAAATGAGGGAGTGAGGTAATAGAGAGGGGTAAAGGAGGGAGTGAGGTAATAGAGAGAGGTAAAGGAGGGAGGTAATAGAGAGAGGTAAAGGAGGGAGTGAGGTAATAGAGAGGGGTAAAGGAGGGAGTGAGGTAATAGAGAGAGGTAAAGGAGGGAGTGAGGTAATAGAGAGAGGTAAAGGAGGGAGTGAGGTAATAGAGAGAGGTAAAGGAGGGAGTGAGGTAATAGAGAGGGGTAAAGGAGGGAGTGAGGTAATAGAGAGGGGTAACGAAGGGACTGAGGTAATAGAGAGAGGTAAAGGTGGGAGTGAGGTAATAGAGAGGGGTAAAGGAGGGAGGGAGGTAATAGAGAGGGGTAAAGGAGGGAGTGAGGTAATAGAGAGGGGTAAAGGAGGGAGTGAGGTAATAGAGAGAGGTAAAGGAGGTAGTGAGGTAATAGAGAGAGGTAAAGGAGGGAGTGAGGTAATAGAGAGAGGTAAAGGAGGGAGTGAGGTAATAGAGAGGGGTAAAGGAGGGAGTGAGGTAATAGAGAGGGGTAACGAAGGGACTGAGGTAATAGAGAGAGGTAAAGGAGGGAGTGAGGTAATAGAGAGGGGTAAAGGAGGGAGTGAGGTAATAGAGAGGGGTAAAGGAGGGAGTGAGGTAATAGAGAGAGGTAAAGGAGGGAGTGAGGTAATAGAGAGGGGTAAAGGAGGGACTGAGGTAATAGAGAGAGGTAAAGGAGGGATGGAAGGGAAAAAAGTGGAGAGATGAAGAGGAACAGTAGCTGATGTTTATGATAACATGCAGCACCTCTGTCCTAGTGGGGTCGATAGATGTGATGTGTACTGTACATGTTATGTGTGTGTGTGTGTGTGTGTTCACTGACTGAAGCCATTGCCATTCTCTGTCAGACTGTTGGGTCCTTTGTGTTCCTGCTCCTCCATCATCACAGAGAGAGAGAACGTGTGTGTTGTGTTTGTGTGTGTTGTGTGTGTCCACCACAAACTGTCTTGATGTGCGGCAATGTACAGTTTCATCTACTCTGCCACGTGCCTGTGGCTAGCCCTTTCCTGCAATCAGTCAACAAAAGCGCCCTCTTTGGCCTCATGGTTAGAATGTTATTCATATTTTTCATAATTTCATAATTACTCAAATTACATTTAAAAAAAGCAGTGTTTCATTGGAAATTAATGTAATTATAGTGTCTCAAAATGCAATGATGCTGTCGGTGCGATCAAATCATAGGCCTCCTTACATGAAGGCATGCATTTCTCTACAGAAGTTTATGCTAATTGGCAACAATGTCAACTAAAGGTGTGTAAACCTGGACTGCTAATCACATTTTAATAGGTCAGGCTGTGTGTCACATGGGTGTCACAGCCTTTCTAGTAGAAAACAGTGATGTTTACCTTTCCTGGGGGAAGACACAACTGTGTGACTATCAGCTGACTGAAGTCACATGGTCTGTGGTGCTGGCTGGAGGGATCGGCATGCCCAGCCATGAGTTTTATTAGTCATACGTACAGAATACATATGGTATACACCATCCAATGAAGTGCTTGCAGGTTCCTTCACGCCAATGCAAATACAACAACATATAATAAAAGAATATGAACATAAACTAAATGGCTCAGTAGAATAGAATAAACATTTTAGCATAAGTATAATACAGGAAGTCCAATATTTACACATGCTTTGGGGAAGAGGACATTGGAGGGCAAATGTTTAAATTGTGCAGTATTTAGCAATACTGTGCTGTGAGGCAGAGGGAGCTGGGTGCAGCGCTGGAGCTCTGGAGGTGACATCAGTTAGCTCTGACGCAAACAACACCAGCAGTAGCACTCACATGGATCTTTCACTCTCTCCCCCGCTCTCTCTCTTTCTCTCCCCATCTCTTTGTGTCTCTCAATTTTCCTTTTCTTTCTTCTCTTTCTCTATCCAGTAACACACACACACACACACACACACACACACCCCACAGATGCAGACTGACTGATATCCTTCTCAGAAGATGTGTCAGCAGGCTTACAGTACAGTACACATGTTATCTTAAATCCAGAAATTCAGAAATTAGTTACAGATCATCTAAGGAAATCAGTCAATTGAAATAAATTATTCAGGCCCTAATCATTGGATTTCACATGACTGGGAATACGGATATGCAGATATACATCTGTTGGTCACAGATACCTTATAGAAAAAAGTAGGAGCGTGGATCAGAAAACCAGTCAGTGTCTCGTGTGACCACCATTTGCCTCATACAGCACGACACATCTCCTTCTCATAGAGTTGTTTAGGCTGTGTTTAATGTTGTCCCACTCCTCTTCAAGGGCTGTGCGATGTTGCTGGATATTGGCGGGAACAGGAAAACGCTGTCGTACACGTCGATCCAGAGCAGTAGCGTTTTGTAAAATCACTGGAGAAGCCATATTACAACCTATGTGATGTGATAATTGTGTTGTTCATTCTATAACCTGTTAGTTCATATGCTTGCGTCCGTAATATATAGGCCTAAGGCCGAGACAATAAGAAGATACAGTGGCAGAATAAATTAAACCACACCTTTGTTTCTTCACAAGCCAGAGAGCAACCTCTGTCCTGTGAAGTCCACAAAGCATATTGCATGTAACAAACAGTTACATGACCTACAGCATGGTTGAGCAAGTTAATGTTCCCGACATTTTTGAACTACTAAATAACTATTGATTTAAAACCATGGAGAGCACAGGAGGTTGGTGGCACCTTAATTGGGGAGGATGGGCTTGTGGTAATGGCTGGAGCGAAATCGGTGGAATGGTATGAAATACATGAAACACGTATTTATGCCATTCCATCGCCTCCGTTCCAGCCATTATTATGAGCCGTCCTCGCCTCAGTATCCTCCACTGATGAACAGGGTGCCCCCACTGACGGAAAACAAGTGCTGTCCATGGTTCTGATTTCTGTGTGTGTGCGTGCGTGTGTATGTTCATGCAAGTAGAAAAAAAATGTATACTCACATTACTTGTAAAGAAACCCCAATGCCATCCTCCTACCTGTCATGTTGACAAAATGGTCCATGACTCTGTCATACAATACACACTTTTAGTTTTTGTTGTCCTAGGCTACCTGGCTAAAATAAGTGCTTGCTAGCCTAACTTTCTTTCTATGGGCAAAGTTAGCTAGTTAACATTAGCATACTACATATAGCCATATTGAACTTCCATCCTCTCAGGCCAGGGGCACAATGTAGGTGTAACGTCTGCTTCAAACTCACACTCTCAAACACATAGATCCCCCTGAACGCAGCTCACTTTCCAGCTCACACTCTCAAACACATACATCCCCTGAACGCAGCTCACTTTCCAGCTCACACTCTCAAACACATAGATCCCCTGAACGCAGCTCACTCTCCAGATCCCAATCACCTGAATTCTGATCACCTGTTCACACACCTGTATGTCATTTACACACACTATTTAGTTCAGTTCTTTGCACCATGTCATTGTGAGGTATTGTTTGTTTTGATACATATTCTATTCGGAGCACAGGTTTTCCCGTATTAGTCCTCCTGTGTATCATAGTTTTGGCCATCTTCACTGTTATATACACACCTCTTGGTGGAGGGAACGCAACACCCTGCTACAACTCAACTTCCCGTGGAGTGAAAGAGGTGTGTGATTGTAGGTGTGGGGAAGGACAGAGGCTGAGAAAAGTTACTGTTTACATGGAATTTATTTCCTTCAAACAGTAAGGTGGGGGAAAAGGGGCTGGACGGAACCAAAGCAAAGAAATTCAAAGTTAAAGAGCCCCCTCCCCTACCTTACCTACCTACCCACTACTTACCTCATCTCACCACCTGGCGTGCTAACCCAAATACAGGGGGTGGTCCGCCCAGGTCTTACCTAGTGTGAATAGACAGAGTAAAGGCTACGGGTATATGTACAGTAGAAGTTGGAAGTTTACATACACATGAGCCAAATACTTTTAAACTCAGTTTTTCACAATTAGTAAAAATTCCCTGTTTTAGAACAGTTAGGATCACCACTTATAGAGAGGCCAGAATAATAGAGAGAATGATTTATTTCAGCTTTAATTTCTTTCATCACATTCCCTGTGGGTCAGAAGTTTACATACACTCAATTAGTATTTGGTAGCATTGCCTTTAAATTACTTAACTTGGGTCAAACCTTCCACAAGCTTCCCACAATAAGTTGGGTGAATTTTGGCCAATTCCTCCTGACAGAGCTGGTGTAACTGAGTCAGGTTTGTAGGCTTCCTTGCTCGCACGTGCTTTTCCAGTTCTTCCCACAAATGTTCTATGGGATTGAGGTCAGGGCTTTGTGATGGCCACTCCAATACCTTGACTTTGTTGTCCTTAAGCCATTTTGCCACAACTTTGGAAGTATGGTTGGGGTCATTGTCCCATTTGCGACCAAGCTTTAACTTCCTGACTGATGTCTTGAGATCTTGCTTCAATATATCCACTTAATTTTACTCCCTCATGATGACATCTAATTTTGTGAAGTGCACCAGTCCCTCCTGCAACAAAGCACCCCCACAACATGATGCTGCCACCCCCGTGCTTCACGGTTGAGAAGGTGTTCTTCGGCTTGCAATCCTCCCCCTTTTTCCTCCAATCATAACGATGGTCATTATGGCCAAACAGTTCTATTTTTCTCAAAAAAGTACGATCTTTGTCCCCATGTGCAATTGCAAACCGTAGGCTGGCTTTTCTATGGCAATTTTGTGGCAGTGGCTTCTTCCTTGCTGAGCGGCCTTTCATGTTATGTCGATATAGGACTTGTTTTACTGTGGATACTTTTGTACCTGTTTCCTCCAGCATCTTCACAAGCTATTGTTCTGTTGTTGTGCTGTTGTTCTGGGATTGATTTGCACTTTTTGCACTAAAGTACATTCATCTCTAGGAGACAGAAGACATCTCCTTTCTGAGTGTTATTGACAGCTGCGTGGTCCCATGTTGTTTATACTTGCGTACTATTGTTTGTACAGATGAACGTGGTACCTTCAGGCGTTTGGAAATTGCTCCCAAGGATGAACCAGACTTGTGGTGGTCTACCATTTTTTTCTGAGGTATTGACTGATTTCTTTTGATTTTCCCATGATGTTGAGCAAAGACGAACTGAGTTTGAAGGCAGGCCTTGAAATACATCCACAGGTACACCTCCAATTGACTCAAATTATATCAATTAGCCATGACATCATTTTCTGAAATTTCCCAAGCTGTTTAAAGGCACAGTCAACTTAGTGTATGTAAACTTCTGACCCACTGGAATTGTGAAACAATGAATTATAAGTGAAATAATCTGTCTGTAAACAATTGTTGGAAAAATTACTTGTGTCATGCACAAAGTAGATGTCCTAACCGATTTGCCAAAACTATAGTTTGTTAACAAGAAATGTGTGGAGTGGTTGAAAAACGAGTTTTAATGACTCCAACCTATGTAAACTTTCGACTTCAACTGTGTGCCCGCAGGCCTCTTCCCTAAACACTCTCAAGGCGCCTTCCCCTTCCCCCCCGGGGAACAAATTAAACAGAATAATTCACCAAACTTAGGGTTTTTTGGTTATTTAAATTGTTCACTAAGTCCTATGGTATACACATACCTCTACAGGAGCAGCTACAAATCCCTTTCAACAAATTTACCAGACCAACAACCAACACAGCACATACAAAGAAGCTCCCTCCTAACAAAGGAACACTGGCTTTTCAAGCTGCAGAAGCAGTCGGTAATTGCAGACAGCTGTATCCCCTGACGAGAGGGTGGGGTCAGAGCTCCAATTAGTGATGGGCCGATCAATCAGCTGCTTAGAATCCAGGATTCCATTTCCTGAAATACACACATACAAATACACAGAACCACAACAATTCAACGGGGGAACGTAACACGCCCTCTCCAAAACCTGCAAACTCCCAGTTTGCGACAACAAAAACCAACAAGGGTCCCCAGTTACTAAACTCGTGATAGAGCATTGGCGATCACCTTCGGCGAACCCTTCACATAGTGAATCTGTATATTGTATCCTTGTGCAATCAGAGCCCACCGCATAAGGCGACGGTTCTGATTGGACATTTGCTTTAGAAACACTAAAGGATTATGGTCCGTGAAGACGAGTACAGGCAAGGCACTGGAGCCCACATATGCCACAAAAAACTCTAAGGCTAGCAATAAAAGCAGCGTCTCTTGTTCAATGGTGGAGTACATTGACTGACACGAGTGGAGAAGAAACTGATGGGCCGATCCACTCCCTCTTCATCTTCCTGCAAGAGAACCGCACCCACCCCCACTATACTATCGCCTACCTCCAACTTAAAAGGTTTGTCAAAGTTGGGGGCGGCAAGCACTGGGGCACTACAAAGTAGCGCTTTGGTGGACTCAAAAGCATAGTTACAGTCCTGGGACCACTTAAATTGTACTATGGGACTAAGCAGAGATGTAAGGGGAGCTACTACCGTCAAAAAGATATTATAGAACATACAATAGTACCCTACCATCCCCAGGAATCTGCACAACTGGCAGCGAGTCGTGGGAGCAGGAAAAGCAACAATTGCTTCCACTTTGCCAGTTACTGGGCGCACTTGACCTCGTCCCACTTGCTTCCCTAAGTCACAGTAGCCTTCCCAAAATCACACTTGACCAAATTGAAGAAGGATTCTCCAACCGCTGAAACACCCTTTTCAAGGTGACGAGATGATCAGACCAAGTAAACGAATGAATCACCACATCGTCAAGGTAAGCAGTACAATTTGGCACATCCGCGAACACAATGTTAACTAGGTGCTGAAAAGTAGCAGGTGCAATACACATGCCAAAGGGCATCACAGTATATTGTACGAAGTTATCAGGCGTCAAGAAAGCCGAAATGTCAGAAGCTTGTGAGGTCAGAGGCACCTGCTAATAACATTTAAGTAAATCTAACTTACTAACATAAACAGCAGAGCCAATTCCATCAATGCAGTCATCTAGCGAGGTAGAGGAAAAGAATCAGACTTTGTAACGGCATTTACATACACTTACATACATGGCGATAGTTTGTACATAAGCGGAACGTACCGTCAGGCTTAGGAACGAGAATACACAGGGAACTCCAGGAGTTGTTACTGGGTTTTGCCATGTCATTCTGTAATAAATAAGCTACCTCCCTTTTCATTACCTCCCTTTTCTTAGCGTTAACCCGGTATGGATGCTGACGTATAGAAGCAGCGTTCCCCACATCCACGTCATGTTCCAAGATGGACGTGCAACTTGGAAGGTCCTGAAACTCATTGAGAACTATTTATCAATAGGATAAGATAATTAGTTTGATCGTTATACAAATGTTCCATTTGAGAGGGTAACTTTTTCAGCATCTCCGAATTACATAAGCGTTCACACTGCTGGAACGTATGGCGTAACTCCAACCCATCCTCTTTATCCTCCTCTAGGTCCCAGCCAGGCTTCAGCACCACCACAGCCACACTGGAGACTGTGGGCTGGACCGGCTTACCTGAGGAGCTGTCTGGAGAGTCACGCATATAATATGATTTCAGCATGTTAGCATGACACACACGGGAAGAACGCCTACGATCTGGGGTCTTTATCACATAATTGGTGTCACTGAATTTATTTTCCACAAGATATGGCCCAGAAAACGTGGCGACAGAGATGAGCCAGGGATTGGCAGCAAAACTAAAACTTGATCCTGTGGTGCAAAAGAACGGCCAACAGCGTCTTCGTCATAATGTAATTTCATGCATTTTTGAGACGAGGAGAGAGACTTTTGGGCTAAAGCACATGCGGCGTGCAGTCTCTCCCGTATCTTACTGACATAATCCAACTCATTTTTAGGGGCGCTACTGGGTGTAGGAGGATATGCTCCTTCAAAACTTTTAGCAGACCCCGCGGGGTGTGTCCAAACACAAGATCAGCAGGGCTGAACCCTAAGGACTCTTGTATTGTTTCCCTGATAGCAAATAGAACAAAGGCCACCCCCTCATCCCAATCAGTACTGGTATCCATGCAATACTTGCGTAGCATCGCCTTTAGCATCTGATGCCAGCATTCGAAGGCCCCTTGACTCTCCGGATGATATGGACTGGAGACCTGATGGGAAATACAAAGCGCCTTTAACATATTTGAGAACAGTTTTGACATGAAGTTGGTTCCCTGATCAGCTTGGATTACTTTAGGGAGTCCAAACGTAGAAAGAACGTCACTAGTGCCTTCACCACAGTCTTAGCCATTATAGTATGGAGAGGGATAGCCTCTGGGTACTGAGTAGCACTGCACATTATTGTTAATAAGAACTGGTTACCTGACCTGGTTTTCGGCAACGGACCTACACAATCAATTAGCACTTGTTCAAACGGTTCCCCCACCACAGGAATCGGGCATAGAGGCACACAAGGAACTGTTTGATTCGCTTTCCCAGTGAGTTGACATACATGACATGTTTTACAAAATTGGACAACGTCAGACTTGAAACCCAGCCAGAAGAAATGTCGAAGGACTCTGTTATAAGTCTTCGTGATCCCCAAATGTCCGGACCACACCTGGTCATGAGCGAGTTTAGGAACAACCACTTGAAACACTACACTCGAGTCATTAACTGTGTTATGAGCTGCCCATTTACGCATCAAAACTCGGTCTCCCTAGTTTTAGCTTCCTCAATGGAAATTACCGAAGCAAAACACTTGCAAAGACTGGTGTCTTCCCTTTTGACATTCACTCATCTTCTCGGGGGTGACAGACAAAAGAATGTCATGTTATTGGGGCGCAATTTTGCTTTCTGCTGCCTTAGTTTTTACGGGGGTAAAAACCGTCAGCCATGCAGAAGGAATACACGGTGCATTCTCTTCTACCTCAACATTATCAAAAATGGAACTAGACCCTGTAATATGACGTGCGAGCCACACTACGTTTCAGGGAACGAAGCATCAGTAACGATTACAGACTGCGCCTCCCCGGTGTCTCGTAAGATTTGTATGGGCTTTTGATCAGTTTGTAGTTTGTTCTCCAGTTAAGGAAACACAACCGGCAGAGATAAACGGAACATAGATAGGATCCGGTTTCCCAAATGCTGAATCAATAAGTCATTTCAACGGACGAGCCAAAGACTGGACTAAACCCACTCTTTTTAATTTAGGTGATGGTGATAGGGACTGTTTCGGTTTATTTTTCAGTCCGCAATCACGTGACCCTTTTGGTGACAGTAAAAAAATTCACAGATTTCATGCGAAGGCTTAGGGTCGTCGTCGGAAAAGCGACCCGAACGAGGCACTGAGGACGTTATCGTTCGGCTTTCAAACCGAGGCGCACTCATCAAAGTCTTGTGTGTCAGAGCGTACTCATCTGCAAACACTGCTGATCAGCTGATGTCACAAAGTGCTGTACAGAAACCAAGCCTAAAATCCCAAACAGCAAGCAATGCAGGTGTAGAAGCACGATAAAGGGTCGAATCGGGGCAATGTAAAGAGCAACCCCTTCCTCCGCGCCGTCCTCCGACTTGGCATCGGAAGGTCTACTCGTCTCCTCTCCTGAAGCCTCCCTCTCCTCATCTTTCAATGAGAAAATTTGTTCTCTCACTAAATCCTCCCTGACTAGCACCAAATGCTCAGCCTTTAGGGCTTTCTAAGGGAGGAAGAGTCCCCCCCGACATACAAATCATGAGTCTAATATAATAAGCATTCTGTCTATGAATTACTTAAAAATAAACACAAACAGGTCAACTATTGCTATTGCTGCTATCTCTTCAGATTTCCACTTTTCAGAACTAACTTTATCTGTGAACCAGCTCCTTCTCCCACCAAAAAATGTGCATGTAACATCAAGCTCCAAATAAGGGTATAGAAGGGCTTCCCCCACGAGAGCACACATTGCAGTTAGCCAGATAAAATAAAGATTTCAAATAATCACAATTGTTTTAGGTAGAAAAGTACACCTTTATTGACTCAAAACCGATAGCACTTTTGAAATAGCTCATTCGGACATACGCTTTCAACAAAACAAAGAATTTGTACACATTTCTCGGATTCCTGATTCACTTGTTTACTGACAACAGAGCAGAACAAGAGGTACACAATGATACGTCTCAGATCACGTGACCCGTTATTGTCTGAGATCTGCACTACAGGGAGAGAGAGTGGGACAGGGCAAACTCAACCAAACTAGTTTCAATGTATGGAATCACTTGGGAATTTCTGGATTTTAGGTAAACTGCCCCTTGAAGCCCCTCTGCAGTATGTGGGATAAGGAAAGATAGCTTACACTTCACACAGATTGCCTTTTTAGGTCAGGACTCCAGTCTACAACTTAGCTTTTATGTCAAATGACGTTATTCTGTCATCCTGTTGGCAAGGGTTTAAAACATATAAATGAATAAATATATGTATTGTTATGTTTGAAAACACTCGTCATCTGTTTTCAGTGTTAGGGCTCACCTCACCCACCTGGGTTTCCACTAGATTCCACAGCCACAAAGTCCAAATGTATGGTACGTATTTGGTGTTAGTTTAAGGTTAGGGTGAGACATAAGGTTAGGGTTAAGGTTAGGGTTAGGTATAAAATACATTTTACATTCTTAAATAGTAGAAAGATGCAGGGTTTAGCCATAATTAGGACGCTGTGGTAACTAGTGATGACCACCCTCCTGCCACACCCTCACCTGACCATTTAACCTATGTCACATGACCTAACCTTACCCAACCCCTCGTGTCCTTGGAAGATCTCAATTGCATACTGCTCGCGTCCTCTCTCCTCTCTCTTCTTCTTCTCAAAACTCATTGGATGAGAAAGTCAGAGGTATCTCCCCTCTGACCTTCTCCTCCAATGGTTTTGAGAAGGAGACAAGAAAGGAGTGAGGACACAAGAGGTAAGCAATTTAGATCTTCCCCGTGTCACTCATCCCTCCTTCCTCTCCTTTCTTTACCAAGCATGTGTTCCCCCAGCGAAGAAGAAGTGAAGTGAGAGATTTTACTTCGCCCAAAATCTGTCCATGAAAAATAAGCCCACAATGTGAGGATTTATATTGTTATTACCTTCAGGTCTGCTGATTGATAAGCAGCCAGTTAAAAGGAAAGTTCAACACAGCATAGGAAGTAGTAAAATAGCCGATGCCTAGGCCTCATCATTTGGCCCAAAATAAGGATAATACTGATATTTATTACAGACAGAACCTTAAAGGGCTGTGCATTTGATAGAGACAATATAAAAACCAAGGTACAAGTAATATGATTAAAGTTTAGACTTAAAGAGATTGAACAGGATCGTAAGCAATTACACTTTATTTTACATATTGTACCAGTACTGACTCGGTACTGGTACGGTCTTTCCTCGTATCCCTGTACACTGACTCGGTCCCGGTACGGTCTTACCTCGTATCCCTGTACACTGACTCGGTCCCAGTACGGTCTTACCTCGTATCCCTGTACACTGACTCGGTAACGGTAGGTCTTACCTCGTATCCCTGTACACTGACTCGGTAACGGTAGGTCTTACCTCGTATCCCTGTACACTGACTCGGTCCCGGTATGGTCTTACCTCGTATCCCTGTACACTGACTCGGTCCCGGTATGGTCTTACCTCGTATCCCTGTACACTGACTCGGTAACGGTAGGTCTTACCTCGTATCCCTGTACACTGACTCGGTAACGGTAGGTCTTACCTCGTATCCCTGTACACTGACTCGGTCCCAGTACGGTCTTACCTCGTATCCTTGAACACTGACTCGGTACCGGTACGGTCATACCTCGTATCCCTGTACACTGACTCGGTAACGGTAGGTCTTACCTCGTATCCCTGTACACTGACTCGGTAACGGTAGGTCTTACCTCGTATCCCTGTACACTGACTCGGTAACGGTAGGTCTTACCTCGTATCCCTGTACACTGACTCGGTCCCGGTATGGTCTTTCCTCGTATCCCTGTACACTGACTCGGTCCCGGTAGGTCTTACCTCGTATCCCTGTACACTGACTCGGTCCCGGTATGGTCTTACCTCGTATCCCTGTACACTGACTCGGTCCCGGTATGGTCTTACCTCGTATCCCTGTACACTGACTCGGTCCCGGTATGGTCTTACCTCGTATCCCTGTACACTGACTCGGTAACGGTAGGTCTTACCTCGTATCCCTGTACACTGACTCGGTAACGGTAGGTCTTACCTCGTATCCCTGTACACTGACTCGGTAACGGTAGGTCTTACCTCGTATCCCTGTACACTGACTCGGTAACGGTAGGTCTTACCTCGTATCCCTGTACACTGACTCGGTCCCGGTATGGTCTTACCTCGTATCCCTGTACACTGACTCGGTCCCGGTATGGTCTTACCTCGTATCCCTGTACACTGACTCGGTCCCGGTATGGTCTTACCTCGTATCCCTGTACACTGACTCGGTCCCGGTATGGTCTTACCTCGTATCCCTGTACACTGACTCGGTCCCGGTATGGTCTTACCTCGTATCCCTGTACACTGACTCGGTAACGGTAGGTCTTACCTCGTATCCCTGTACACTGACTCGGTCCCGGTATGGTCTTACCTCGTATCCCTGTACACTGACTCGGTCCCGGTATGGTCTTACCTCGTATCCCTGTACACTGACTCGGTCCCGGTATGGTCTTACCTCGTATCCCTGTACACTGACTCGGTCCCGGTATGGTCTTACCTCGTATCCCTGTACACTGACTCGGTCCCGGTATGGTCTTACCTCGTATCCCTGTACACTGACTCGGTAACGGTAGGTCTTACCTCGTATCCCTGTACACTGACTCGGTCCCGGTATGGTCTTACCTCGTATCCCTGTACACTGACTCGGTCCCGGTATGGTCTTACCTCGTATCCCTGTACACTGACTCGGTCCCGATATGGTCTTACCTCGTATCCCTGTACACTGACTCGGTCCCGGTATGGTCTTACCTCGTATTCCTGTACACTGACTCGGTCCCGGTATGGTCTTACCTCGTATCCCTGTACACTGACTCGGTCCCGGTATGGTCTTACCTCGTATCCCTGTACACTGACTCGGTCCCGGTAGGTCTTACCTCGTATCCCTGTACACTGACTCGGTCCCGGTATGGTCTTACCTCGTATCCCTGTACACTGACTCGGTCCCGGTATGGTCTTACCTCGTATCCCTGTACACTGACTCGGTCCCGGTATGGTCTTACCTCGTATCCCTGTACACTGACTCGGTAACGGTAGGTCTTACCTCGTATCCCTGTACACTGACTCGGTCCCGGTAGGTCTTACCTCGTATCCCTGTACACTGACTCGGTAACGGTAGGTCTTACCTCGTATCCCTGTACACTGACTCGGTCCCGGTATGGTCTTACCTCGTATCCCTGTACACTGACTCGGTCCCGGTATGGTCTTACCTCGTATCCCTGTACACTGACTCGGTCCCGGTATGGTCTTACCTCGTATCCCTGTACACTGACTCGGTAACGGTAGGTCTTACCTCGTATCCCTGTACACTGACTCGGTCCCGGTATGGTCTTACCTCGTATCCCTGTACACTGACTCGGTCCCGGTATGGTCTTACCTCGTATCCCTGTACACTGACTCGGTCCCGGTATGGTCTTACCTCGTATCCCTGTACACTGACTCGGTCCCGGTATGGTCTTACCTCGTATCCCTGTACACTGACTCGGTCCCGGTATGGTCTTACCTCGTATCCCTGTACACTGACTCGGTAACGGTAGGTCTTACCTCGTATCCCTGTACACTGACTCGGTCCCGGTATGGTCTTACCTCGTATCCCTGTACACTGACTCGGTCCCGGTATGGTCTTACCTCGTATCCCTGTACACTGACTCAGTACCGATACTCCTTGTATATATCCTGTATACAGTGCATTCGGTCAGTATTCAGATCCCATTACTTTTTCCACTTTTTGTTACATTACAGCCTTATTCTAAAATAGATTAAATAAATAAAAATCCTCATCAATCTACACATAATACCCCATAATGACAAAGCAAAAACTGTTTTTTAGAAATGTTAAAAAACAGAAATACTTTATTTACATACAGTTGAAGTCTGAAGTTCACATACACTTAGGTTGGTGTCATTAAAAAACTCATTTTTCAACCACTCCACAAATTTCTTGTTAACAAACTATAGTTTTGGCTAGTCGGTTGGGACATCTACTTTGTGCATGACACAAGTAATTTTTCAAACAATTGTTTACAGACAGATTATTATTACAGACAGATTATTTCACTTATAATTCACTGTATCACAATTCCAGTGGGTCAGAAGTTTACATACACTAAGTTGACTGTGCCTCTAAACAGCTTGGAAAATTCCCGAAAATGATGTCATGGCTTTACAAGCTTCTGGTAGGCTAATTGACATAATTTGAGTCAGTTGGAGGTGTACCTGTGGATGTATTTCAAGTCCGACCTTCAAACTCAGTGCCTCTTTGCTTGACATCATGGGAAAATCAAAAGAAATCAGCCAAGACCTCAGAAAAAAAATTGTAGACCTCCACAAGTCTGGTTCATCCTTGGGAGCAATTTCCAAATGCCTGAAGGTACCACGTTCATCTGTACAAACAATAGTGCGCAAGTATAGACACCATGGGACCACACAGCCATCATACCGCTTAGGAAGGAGACGCGTTCTGTCTCCTAGAGATTAATGTACTTTAGTGCGAAAAGTGCAAATCAATCCCAGAACAACAGCAAAGGACAGTGTAAAGATGCTGGAGGAAACAGGTATAAAAGTATCTATATCCACAGTAAAACGAGTCTTATATCGACATAACCTGAAAGGACGCTCAGCAAGGAAAAAGCCACTGCCCCAAAACTGCCATAAAAAGCCAGACTACGGTTTGCAACTGCACATGGGGACAAAGATTGTACTTTTTGGAGAAATGTCCTCTGGTCTGATGAAACATAAATAGAACTGTTTGGCCATAATGACCATCATTATGTTTGGAGGAAAAAGGGGGAGGATTGCAAGCCGAAGAACACCTTCTCAACCGCGAAGCACCGGGGTGGCAGCATCATGTTGTGGGGGTGCTTTGCTGCAGGAGGGACTGGTGCACTTCACAAAATAGATGGCATCATAAGGAAGGAAAATTAAGTGGATATATTGAGGCAACATCTCCAGACATCAATCAGGAAGTTAAAGCTGGTTCGCAAATGGGTTTTCCAAATGGACAATGACCCCAAGCATACTTCCAAAGTTGTGGCAACATGGCTTAAGGACAACAAAGTCAAGGTATTGGAGTGGCCATCACAAGGCACTGACCTCAATCCCATAGACAATTTGTGGGAAGAACTGAAAAAGCGTGTGCAGGCAAGGAGGCCTACAAACCTGACTCAGTTACACCAGCTCTGTCAGGAGGAATGGGCCAAAATTCACCCAACTTATTGTGGGAAGCTTGTGGAAGGCTACCAGAAACGTTTGACCCAAGTTAAACAATTTAATGGCAATGCTACCAAATACTAATTGAGTGTATGTAAACTTCTGACCAACTGGGAATGTGATGAAAGAAATTAAAGCTGAAATAAATCATTCTCTCTACTATTATTCTGACATTTCACATTCTTAAAATAAAGTGGTGATCCTAACTGACCTAAAACAGGGAATTCTTACTCGGATTAAATGTCAGGAATGTGAAAAACTGAGTTTAAATGTATTTGACTAAGGTGAATGTAAACTTCTGACTTCAACTGTAAGCATTCAGACTCTGCTATGAGACTCGAAAATTGTTTCCATCAATCATCCTTTTTCTACAATTTGATTGGAGTCCACCTGTGGAAAATTCAATTGATTGGATCTGATTTGGAAAGGCACACACCTGTCTATTTTAGGTCCCACAGTTGACAGTGCATGTCAGAACAAAAACCAAGCCATGAGGTCGAACGAATTGTCCGTTGAGTTCCGAGACAGGATTGTGTCGAGGCACAGATCTGGGAATCAGTACCAAAACATTTCTGTAACATTGAAGGCCCCCAAGAACTCAGTGACCTCCATCATTCTTAGATGGAATGAGTTTGGTACCACCAACACTCTTCCTAGAGCTGGCCGCCCGGCCTAACTGAGCAATCGGGGGAGAAGGACTTTGGTCAGGGAGGTGTATAACCATCTGTAGAGCATCTACATGTGACTAATATTATTCAGCAATGGTTGCTTCTACACAATTACCACAGTAGCCTACAATGGTGCTGAAAGGTTACACGTTCTTGGCAACTGCAGACTTTGTGCACGTCAAGGTTCTTAAATGGTTCTCCCTCAGCTCTTAAGGTTCCTTGGAGAACTCTTGCCCGATAAAGAACATTTGAGTTAAGTGTGGGGTTCTTGACGTGGCATTACGGTTGTTAAGAATTCTTAAAGGTTTTTGAAATGTATGGAAGCCTGCAGATGTGTCCCTTTCATTTTACACATCAGTGTTAATTAGTGTTGATTTTACAGTGTAACATTTCTAGGGTTGATTCAAGAGTTCTATTAACATTCAGTGGTGTAAAATAACCCCAGTATTGGTGTTAATAACCAGAGTTTAAGCAAAACCACACCCATCATTATCACATTTCCCAGCATGCTTTATTGCAGGTTGATTTTTAAAAACTTTTTTGAATATCTATGTTTTTGTATGTATATGCATTGACTGATTCATTTATAATTATCATGCTACTCAAATACAAAAAACATAAATTGTTCTAAATTATTATTATTTGAACTATTGCACCTGTTACTGAAATGGTTGTTCAAGTTTAGATGTTTAAGGTAGTCTCATACCACCCTGCATCCCTCTGCTGGCTTGCTGCTGATGCTAAGCAGGGTTGGTCCAGGTCAGTCCCTGGATGGGAGACCAGATGATGCTGAAAGTGGTGTTGGAGGGCCAGTAGGGGGCACACTTTCCTCTGGTATAAAAAATATCCCAATGCCCCAGGGCAGTGATTGGGGACACTGCCCTGTGTAGGGTGCTGTCTTTTGAATGGGATGTTAAATGGGTGTCCTGACTCTCGGAGGTCATTAAAGATCCCATGGCACTTATTGTAAGAGTAGGGGTGTCCTGGCTAAATTCCCAAACTGTCCTTCATACCATCATGGTCTCCTAATCATCCCCAGCTTACAATTGGCTCATTCATCCCCCTCCTCTCCCCTGTAACTATTCCCCAGGTTGTTACTGTGTTCTCAGTCAACTTACCTGGTAAAATAATGGTAATAAAAACATCTTAGTCTTCCCAACCCTGGTAGTCATTCTGAATGCAGGTTGCTGGTGAATAAAAATGTAACATGTTGAATATCCCCACTCTGCCTGGATTCCAATAGAAATTACATATCACTTTTCAAGCCAGAATAATGTGACTTGCAGGCTTGAAGTGGCCTGTAAACCAAGAGTTTCAACCCACTGTATTAGGATAAAACTACTGTAAGCCCTTAAATTAAGGCCCAATCTGCAGACCTGAATCCCATTGAGTACTTCTGGAATGTGAGCAAGAGGAAGATGGATGGTCACAAGCCATCAAATAAAGCCAAGCTGCTTGAACTTTTGCGCCAGGAGTGGCATAAAGTCAGCCAACATCAATGTGAAATACTGGTGGAGAACATGCCAAGACGCATGAAAGCTGGGATTGAAAATCAGGGTTATTCCAACAAATATTGATTTCTGAACTCTTCCTAAGTTAAAACATTAGTATTGTGTTGTTTAAAAATGAATATGAACGTATTGTCTTTGCATTATTCGAGGTCTGACAACACTGCATCTTTCTTGTTATTTTGACCAGTTTTCTGCAAATAAATGCTCTAAATGACAAAAATTTAATTTGGAATTTAGAAGAAATGTTGTCAGTAGTTTATAGAATAAAAGAAAAGTGTTATTTTTACCCAAACACGTACCTAGAAATAGTACAACCAGAGAAACCGATCATTTTGCAGCTGTCTCTTAATTTTTTCCAGAGCTGTGTACTACAGTTCAAAAGTTTGGGGTCACTTGGAGATGTCCTTGTTTTTGAAAGAAAAGCAAGTTTTTTTGTAAATTAAAATAACATCAAATTGATGAGAAATACAGTGTAGATATTGTTAATGTTGTAAATGACTATTGTAGTTGGAAACGGCAGATTTTTTTATGGAATATCTACACAGGCGTACAGAGGCCCATTATCAGCAACCATCACTCCTGTGTTCCAATGGCACGTTGTGTTAGCTAATTCAAGTTTATCATTTTAAAAGGCTAATTGATCATTGGAATAACCTTTTGCAAGTATGTTAGCGCAGCTGAAAACTGTGGTTCTGATTAAAGAAGCAATAAAACTGGCCTTCTTTAGACTAGTTGATTATCTGGAGCATTTGTGGGTTTGATTACAGGCTCAAAATGGGCAGAAACAAAGAACTTTCTTCTGAAACTCTATTCCCTGCGAGAAATTGCCAAGAAACTGAAGATTTCGTACAACGCTGTGTACTACTCCTTTCACAGAACAGAGCAAACTGGCTCTAACCAGAATAGAAAGAGGCCCTGGTGCACAACTGAGCAAGAGGACAAGTACATTAGAGTGTCTAGTTTGAGAAACAGACGCCTCACAAGTCCTCAACTAGCAGCTTCATTGAATAGTACGTGCAAAACACCAATCTCAACGGCAACAGTGAAGAGGCGACAGTTCCTCTGTTCAGTGTCTGTGTTCTTTTACCCATCTTAATCTTTTCTTTGGCCAGTCTGAGATATGGCTTTTTCTTTGCAACTCTGCCTAGAAGGCCAGCATCCCAGAGTCGCGTCTTCACTGTTGACGTTGAGCTGGTCTTTTGACCATGACTAGCACCAAAAAATGTGTCAGTTTTAATGGAAGGTCTGCACCAGTTCCAATCCAAGTGCCAATGCCGTTTATCAAACTCCAGGCGGTGTAATAGTCAGATGACATGAAAATAGAGCTCTCTGGCCACGCCCACCAGTTGTGGGTTTGGCGTTGAAAAACTGAAGCAGATTAGTGCCTCATACCTACAGTAAAATATGGGGGATCTCTGATCTATTTTGCTTCCACTTGTCCTGGGGCCTTTGTTAAGGTTAATGGCATCATGAACTTTACCAAATACTGGGACATTTTCAGACAAAACCTTCTTCCAGCAAGACAATAAACCCAAGCCCTAATCAAAATCCATAAAGAAATGGTTGATTGACCACTAAATCTCAGTCTCCAGACTTGAACGCCATTGAAAACCTGTGGTTTGAATTAAAGAAGGCAGTCCATAAGAGCAGACGATGGATATCAAGGATCTGGAAATATTCTATATGGAGGAATTTCCAATTTCATGAAACATTTGAGAAAAATACTCAGTGTCATTATCCTCACAATGTGCTGGAGTATTGAAAACAGGGGTGCCGATAAATTTGATGCCTATTGTTTTGAGATGGTGTTTTATTACTTGATAAACAAGATATTTCTCTGAGCAATTGTATAAGTATAAAAAAATATAATTTATATACATTTTTTGAGCATACAACAGCTCAGTATTTGTATTATTTATTTGATACAGTCTTTTTTGCTCATCTTTATCAAGGGTGCCAATAATTATGTACCTGGCTGTATGTACTGTCCATTAATGCCACACATGCACTCATTGTCTGCCAGAAGGGTAAATCAGTCATATCGTCACATTGTCTCACACACTCATTGTCTCACGCACACACACTGTCTGTGGCTGTGTGTTGCCTGGCTGCATGCTGCAGATGCCTCAGTAAGCTCAGGCCTGTGATAGTAATTGGCACCCCCCACCTCCACTGCTCTGCCACTGACGTCAGACACTATATATTTACCCCTTTCTCTCTCTCTGTCTTTCATTTCATCTCTTCTGCAGAGGAAAAAGATCCTCTAGATAGAATAACCTGTAAGATCTCTCCCACAGAGCAAGTGACAGAGATATAGGGAGAAAGAAAGAGGGAAAGAGTGGTTGAGGGAGGGAGAGAGAGAGAGAGAGAGAGAGAGAGAGAGAGAGAGAGAGAGAGAGGGTGAGGTAGAGAGAGAGGGAATGAGAGGGAAAGAGAGAAGGAGAGAGAGGCAGAGAGAGAGGCAGAGAGAGAGGGAGAGGGAGAGGCAGAGAGAGAGGGAGAGGCAGAGAGAGAGGGAAAGAGAGAAAGAGAGAGGGAGAGCGAGGGAGAGAGAGAGGGAAAGAGAGAGGCAGAGAGAGAGGCAGAGAGAGAGGGAGAGGCAGAGAGATAGTGAAAGAGAGAAGGAAAGATAGAAGGAGAGAGGGAGAGAGAGGGAGAGGGTGAGGCAGAGAGAGAGAGAAGGAGAGAGAGGCAGAGAGAGAGGGAGAGGCAGAGAGAGAGGGAAAGAGAGAAGGAAAGATAGAAGGAGAGAGGGAGAGAGAGGGAAAGAGAGAGGCAGAGAGAGAGGGAGAGAGAGAGGGAGAGAGAGAGGGAGGGAGAGAGAACCATGACATCATCTCATCCTTGGTTTTTGTGTCTTGATTTTTCCTCTCCCGCCCCTAGCCTCGTAAACATCCCCTATTCAAAGTGCTGCAATGAAATAACAGTTTACAAGATCACGGCCCAGTGCTTTTACACCTCAACACACAATTCTGTTTGCTACTGTCGACACACACCAACACGCTCACTATAACCCATGCAGGCCCAAGCCTTTGTAATCCTATCATAAACATGACATTAACATTTACACCTGTCATATTCACTCAGCACAGATCCATTGGGCACTGAATGCCACCAGAGATTATAACACGTCGTGGCATGCTTATGCTGGGATTATGTAGGCTTTAACCACAACATGTAGAATGATAGGAAGAGCAAAAGCAAAACACTTGTTTTTTCCCTCTGTGTGTGTGTGTGTGTGTGTGTGTGTGTGTGTGTGTGTGTGTGTGTGTGTGTGTGTGTGTGTGTGTGTGTGTGTGTGTGTGTGTGTGTGTGTGTGTGTGTGTGTGTGTGTGTGTGTAGTTTACTTTAGAGTGGGAAAACAGGTCTTTCAGCATCCTGTCGCTTTCTTGATACTGGCTTGTCCGGTCTGATCTCATGCTCCAACCCCTCGCAGCCTTCCTTACTCCTCCTCCTCTTTTCTCAACAGAGCTGGCCAGTCTGGTGTACCTCTAGGAATGTTTGGCCGCCATTTAGGTTATTAGAGCTATACAGAGCCATTTGTCAATCAGCCTTCTGACTGTATTGAATATATTTGAGTCTGACAATGTCACACCCTGATCTGTTTCACCTGTCTTTGTGATTGTCTCCACCCACCTCCAGGTGTCACCTGTTTTCCCCATTATGGTGTATTTATTCCTGATTCCTGTCTCTCTGTTCCAGTTCGTCTTGTTTTGCCAAGTCAAGCAGTGTTTTTCCCAGCTCCTATTTTTCCCAGTCTGTTTTTTCCTAGCCCTCCTTGTTTTTGACCCTTGCCTGTCATGACGCCGAACCCGCCTGCCTGACCACTCTGCCTGTCCTGACGCCGAACCTGCCTGTCTGACCACTCTGCCTGTCATGACGCCGAACCCGCCTGCCTGACCACTCTGCCTGTCCTGACGCCGAACCCGCCTGCCTGACCACTCTGCCTGTCCTGACGCCGAACCTGCCTGCCTGACCACTCTGCCTGTCCTGACGCCGAACCTGCCTGCCTGACCACTCTGCCTGACCTGACGCCGAACCCGCCTGCCTGACCACTCTGCCTGTCCTGACCACTCTGCCTGTCCTGACCTCGAGCCTGTCTATTGCCTGGTACTGTTTGGACTCTGACCTGGTTTATGAACACTCGCCTCTCCCCGATCTGCCTTTTCCTACCCCCTTTTGGTATAATAAATATCGGAGCTCAATCATCTGCCTCCTGTGTCTGCATTTGGCTCTCACATTGTACCCTTATAGACAAAAACATTTCAAAGCACATCTAATGGCTGAGTTAGAATTGTATTAATTAAGAATGAAATACGCCTAATTTCTCTAATCGAACCCAATAGAACACAGTAATAGTCTTCAGACAGCAATGTGTTCATTTGAAACATCATAAAAGAAAAATAGAGAAAATGTATTTTCTCCAGATCAGAGCTTATCTGTTGTTTAAGAGTCAATGGGGGAGAGATAACTATGTCAACATTATTACTTGTTTCCTTCTGTGTTTTCCACATGTTTAGTGTGTGTGTGTGTGAATACAAGTGTGTGCCTGTCTCTCTGTCTCTCTGTCTCTCTCACACACACACAGCTCCCTGGAGTATTTTCCCTGGCCCTGATGCCTGGCTGCCTCTCACTGTGCTGCAGGGAGAGAGAGGAGGGGGAGGGGGAGAGTAAACCACAGCTGCTGTCTGACGTAAATGCAACACAACCGCTCTGTTTGTGTGGTCACAGCCACAACGGCAGCCCTAACCAGCTAATGGGCTAACACTCACTTTCCTCCCTTCCTCACCCCCTCAGCTCACTTCCCCGTCTCACAAAACCATACACAGGCTTACACTGTTGATGGATTTCATAGGCAGGCATGAACAGATGCACGAGCACACTGAGGCGAGACACTCAACAGGGTGGAAAATATAGCTATCGTCTCTGTTCTGCGGTTTCTGTTGCCATCTATGAAAGTGTTTGCTGGTGTTTGGAGAACCCAGTGCACATTTAGTCATGTGTTTCTACCATAGAGCTGAATTCGACGTGTGTAGCATCTTAACTATACCTTGATGACAGCTTTGCACACTCTTGGCATTCTCTCAACCAGCTTCACTTGGAATGCTTTTCCCGACAGCCTTGGAGTTCCCACATACACCTCCTCCTCCATGCTTCACGGTGGGAACCACACATGCAGAGATCATCCGTTCACCTACTCTGCATCTCACAAAGACAAGGCGGTTGGAACCAAAAATCTCAAATTTGGACTCATCAGACCAAAGGACAGATTTCCACCGGTCTAATGTCCTTTGCTCATGTTTCTTGGCCCAAGCAAGTCTCTTCTTATTATTGGTGTCCTTTAGTAGTGATTTCTTTGCAGCAATTTGACTGTGAAGGCCTGATTCACACAGTCTCCTCTGAACAGTTGATGTTGAGATGTGTCTGTTATTTTATTTGGGTTGCAATCTCAAGGATGATCAATGGAAACAGGATGCACCCGAGCTCAATTTTGAGTCTCATAGCAAAGCGTCTGACTACATCTGTAAATATTATATTTCCATTTTTTATTTATAATATATTTGCAAATAAAAACTGTTTTTGCTTTGTCCTTAGGTGGTATTGTGTGTAGATTGATGAGGGGGAAAAAACAATTTAATCCAGTTTAGAATAAGGCTGAAACGTAACAAAATGTGGAAAAAGTCAAGGGGTCTGAATACTTTCCGAATTCACTTTACATACTGAATGTACAAAACATTTTTGCCCTCAGAACTGCCTCAATTCGTCGGGGCTTGGACTTTACAAGGTGTCGAAAGCATTCCAAAGGGATGCCTGTTGATTCCAATGCTTCCTAAATGTGTGTCATGTTGGTTGGATGGTGGACCATTCTTGATACACACGGGAAACGGTTGAGCGTTAAAAATCCAGCAGGGTTGCAGTTTTTGACATAAACCGGTGCACCTGGAACACATACTACCATATCCCCGTTCAAAGGCAATTCAATATTTTGTCTTGTCGATTCACCCTCTGAATGGCACACATACACAATCCATGTCTCAATTGTCTCATGGCTTAAACATCTTTATTTAACCTGTCTCCTCCCTTTAATCTACACTGATTGAAGTGGATTTAACAAGTGACATCAATAAGGGATCATAGCTTTCACCTGGATTCACCAGGTCAGTCTACGTCACAGAAAGAGGTGTCCTTGATGTTTTGTACACTCAGTGTATATTGTCCATGCTGTCTACACACACCACTTTTTGATCATTCTTAATTTTTCTTTTCTTTTCTCTCCTTGGGATTATTTGTGTTTTATTATTGTACTGTTAGACATTTACTGCACTGCTGGAGCTAGAAACACAATCATTTCATTGTACCTGCTTTAATCTGTGTATGCAACACATACAGTGCCTTGCGAAAGTATTCGGCCCCCTTGAACTTTGCGACCTTTTGCCACATTTCAGGCTTCAAACATAAAGATAGAAAACTGTATTTTTTTGTGAAGAATCAACAACAAGTGGGACACAATCATGAAGTGGAACGACATTTATTGGATATTTCAAACTTTTTCAACAAATCAAAAACTGAAAATTTGGGCGTGCAAAATTATTCAGCCCCTTTACTTTCAGTGCAGCAAACTCTCTCCAGAAGTTCAGTGAGGATCTCTGAATGATCCAATGTTGACCTAAATGACTAATGATGATAAATACAATCCACCTGTGTGTAATCAAGTCTCCGTATAAATGCATCTGCACTGTGATAGTCTCAGAGGTCCGTCAAAAGCGCAGAGAGCATCATGAAGAACAAGGAACACACCAGGCAGGTCCGAGATACTGTTGTGAAGAAGTTTAAAGCCGGATTTGGATACAAAAAGATTTCCCAAGCTTTAAACATCCCAAGGAGCACTGTGCAAGTGATAATATTGAAATGGAAGGAGTATCAGACCACTGCAAATCTACCAAGACCTGGCCGTCCCTCTAAACTTTCAGCTCATACAAGGAGAAGACTGATCAGAGATGCAGCCAAGAGGCCCATGATCACTCTGGATGAACTGCAGAGATCTACAGCTGAGGTGGGAGACTCTGTCCATAGGACAACAATCAGTCGTATATTGCACAAATCTGGCCTTTATGGAAGAGTGGCAAGAAGAAAGCCATTTCTTAAAGATATCCATAAAAAGTGTCGTTTAAAGTTTGCCACAAGCCACCTGGGAGACACACCAAACATGTGGAAGAAGGTGCTCTGGTCAGATGAAACCAAAATTGAACTTTTTGGCAACAATGCAAAACGTTATGTTTGGCGTAAAAGCAACACAGCTGAACACACCATCCCCACTGTCAAACATGGTGGTGGCAGCATCATGGTTTGGGCCTGCTTTTCTTCAGCAGGGACAGGGAAGATGGTTAAAATTGATGGGAAGATGGATGGAGCCAAATACAGGACCATTCTGGAAGAAAACCTGATGGAGTCTGCAAAAGACCTGAGACTGGGACGAAGATTTGTCTTCCAACAAGACAATGATCCAAAACATAAAGCAAAATCTACAATGGAATGGTTCAAAAATAAACATATCCAGGTGTTAGAATGGCCATGTCAAAGTCCAGACCTGAATCCAATTGAGAATCTGTGGAAAGAACTGAAAACTGCTGTTCACAAATGCTCTCCATCCAACCTCACTGAGCTCGAGCTGTTTTGCAAGGAGGAATGGGGAAAAATGTCAGTCTCTCGATGTGCAAAACTGATAGAGACATACCCCAAGCGACTTACAGCTGTAATCGCAGCAAAAGGTGGCGCTACAAAGTATTAACTTAAGGGGGCTGAATAATTTTGCACGCCCAATTTTTCAGTTTTTGATTTGTTAAAAAAGTTTGAAATATCCAATAAATGTCGTTCCACTTCATGATTGTGTCCCACTTGTTGTTGATTATTCACAAAAAAATACAGTTTTATATCTTTATGTTTGAAGCCTGAAATGTGGCAAAAGGTCGCAAAGTTCAAGGGGGCCGAATACTTTCGCAAGGCACTGTACACTTTAATTTGACTTGGAGTATGTGTGTGGTGCATAGACAGTCACATCAGCCTTTCCATAGAGCTGTTTGCTGAACATGATGTTATAGCCGTGTCCTAATGACTAACTGCTTGTTCTGCCACAGATAGATCAGGACTCATTAACAGCACTTCATACCACCAGATAAAGCACGCACACACACACACACACACACACAGAGAGAGAGAGGAGTCTTGTTGATTCATGTGTTTACCTTGCACGGTTCATCTCAAGGAAGCCCTTGGCCTGGAACACAACAATTTAAACACAGACTTCTGAGGTTCTAGTTTGGAACTGTTTCCACTGTTCCGTAGTCATTCAACAATGATTGTTTTCATGCTCTGTGCTCTTTTTCAGCAGATCCATAGTTTAAACAGATCGCCCATCCTGCCTGCAGCCTGCTGCCCTGGCCTGGGATGGATCAATGAGACTGATGAGCAATCAATACTTCCATTGATCAGACAGAGAAATCTTGCCATGAGCAAACTCATGGTTGAACATTCTGGAGCTCTCGTGTGTGTGTGTGTGTGTGTGTGTGTGTAAAATATAATTTGTTTGTACCTGAGTTGATTTCATTACAGGTATGGATACATTCATACCAGTGGCGGTCGGTTTTAGAACTATCTGTTTTTTCAAAAACTGTTCAACTGTCTTTCTCTCTCTTTGACTCAACTACTCACCACATTTTATGCACTGCAGTTCTATCTAGCTGTAGCTCATGCTTTCAGAACTAGATTCATTCTCTGATCCTTTGATTGGGTGGACAACATGTCAGTTCATGCTGCAAGAGCTCTGATAGGTTGGAGGATGTCCTCTGGAAGATGCCATAATTACTGTGTAAGTCTATGGAAGGAGGTGAGAACTATGAGCCTCCTAGGTTTTGTATTAAAGTCAATGTACCCAGAGGAGGACTGAAGCTAGCTGTCCTCCGTCTACACCATGGTGCTACCCTACAGAGTGCTGTTGAGGCTACTGTAGACCTTCATTGCAAAACAATGTGTTTTAATCAATTATTTGGTGACAAATATATTTAGTATAATTTTATCTAAAAATAAGAACTTTTACATTTCACAAAAAAAATTATCATAAAATTCACTGACGAAGATGGTCCTCCCCTTCCTCTTTTGAGGAGCCTCCACTGATTCATACACACACACAAACAAACACAGTATGCTGATTTGATTAGTGAATAAGGATCCTGAGGCGAGTGCGAGTTAAGGGGATTGTAAATGTGCTCCTGAGTCTCTGACGCATGTTTCTGACATCAATGCCATACGTCCATCTGACCAATAGTACTGTCATGGAGGAGAGGAGAGAAGGAGGAGGGAGGAAGAGAGGAAGGAGGGAGGGAGAGAGGAGGAGGGGGGAACTGACTGAGACAGATAGAAACTTCCAGGTTAGAAATTGAGAAATTGAGTCTTATAAAAACAACGAGAAAAACATGAAGAAAGCATGAAAAATAAACTAAAAGGTTAAGAGACTGAGCGAAGGAAAGAGAAACCGACTATGTGAGAGATGGAGCAATAGAAAAGGACTGGTTTTGAGTTCACTGATGAGAAGGTACTGTGTCAATATTAAAACTGAGCCAATCGGAATAATGATTGAAATCTCCTCCTCAGTAACTAGCTGTGTTCAGGATATTTATATCACATAGGAGGCCAATTCCTCCTCTACCTAGATCATTAGTGTCGTATACCTGACAATGGCTATAGAGTAGCTAGAAGAGAGAGCATGTACCCGACATAAATATATTGATCATGTACAGTAGCTAAAGCAGGAGAAGAAACCATGTCTCCAACAGACGTAATGATTAGAGTGACTCACAGTGTAGGATGAGATGATAACAGGGGTATACAGGAATAAACTAGCTCCCTGGTGGTCTGTACATCTTGTATTCTGCATGGCAACAAACAGCTGTTCTGTACCTGGCAGACAGGCTGAGATGTTGTCTTTTAGGTAGTGTGCTTTGGGGACCAGTGATACCGTAGTCATAGTTGGTGGGGTTAGTGAGTTCTTATGATTCATTCAATGGCATCTCTACTGTATTAATCCATTCAGTAATTAGGACTAACTTGTTTGGTCTAAACCCTCAAACTCAACTCTGGGCCCTGAAGCCAGTTCCACTACATGTTTTCATTGTTCCCCTCTAATCAGGGTCTGATTTAGACCTGGGATACCAGGTGGGCGCAATTCATTATCAGGTAGAACAGAAAATCAGCATGTTCCAGACCTCGTAATGTGAGTTGAATACCCCTGGTCTCGAAGTTCACGTTTTCGAGAGACAGAGTAGTTGTGCTGGAGGTTATTTCATAATTATACCTGATAATCTCTGGGCCTCCCGAGTTCTAAACATAGGCAGATAATTGTAATTGTTTGGGCCCTAGAGTAGTCTAGCAGTCTGAGCTTCTGACTCAGCCTATTAGAGCTCTTTAAGAAATTATCTCCTTTCTCTTTCCTCAATACCTCTGTCCTGTTCAATAAACACAAATATGTGACAAATGGGTCTATCCTAGATCTTAATAAAAAGAAAAGGTAATTGTTCATGTTATTGTGATGTTTGTTAAGCCTTAGACAGCCCTGTGTTTTGTAGATGGATGGACTCCGTGTGGCAGGTGGCTCCTGGCCGGCTCCTCTGATTCCTTCCTGCGTCTCTGGGTGCTTCAGACCCTTGACGATGTTTGTTTTTCTGCTCTAAGTTGCTTAACTTTACAACCTAGAGGAGAGGACAGGAGAGAAGGGGGGGGGGGGGGTGTGGGGGGGTGAGAGGATAAGAGGGGGTGAGGGGAGAGGAGGGGGATATGAGGAAGGGAAGGGAGAATTAGAAAGGAGATGAGATGGAAGAGGGATGACGGCATAGGTTGTGAGGGGGGCGAGGGACTGTGGTGTAGATAATCTGAAGTTAATCACTGGGTGGATGAGAGGGAAGGGGGAGAGAGAGAGAGAGAGAGAGAGAGAGAGAGAGAGAGAGAGAGAGAGAGAGAGAGAGAGAGAGAGAGAGAGAGAGAGAGAGAGAGAGAGAGAGAGAGAGAGAGAGAGAGAGAGAGAGAGAGAGAGAGAGAGAGAGAGAGAGAGAGAGAGAGAGAGAGAGAGAGAGAGAGAGAGAGAGAGAGAGAGAGAGAGAGAGAGAGAGAGAGAGAGAGAGAGAGAGAGAGAGAGAGAGAGAGAGAGAGAGAGAGAGAGAGAGAGAGAGAGAGAGAGAGAGAGAGAGAGATTTAGGATGTTGCTGATGAATGAGTGTGTTGTAGACACAGGACGGACGGAGGGAGACCAGTTCAGACCTCAGATCATTCTTACATGTTATATTAAAGGTGAACAGGGAGACCAGCTGACCTCAGATCATTATTACATGTTATATTAAAGGTGAACAGGGAGACCAGCTGACCTCAGATCATTCTTACATGTTATATTAAAGGTGAACAGGGAGACCAGCTGACCTCAGATCATTATTACATGTTATATTAAAGGTGAACAGGGAGACCAGCTGACCTCAGATCATTATTACATGTTATATTAAAGGTGAACTGGGAGACCAGCTGACCTCAGATCATTATTACATGTTATATTAAAGGTGAACTGGGAGACCAGCTGACCTCAGATCATTATTACATGTTATATTAAAGGTGAACTGGGAGACCAGCTGACCTCAGATCATTACTACATGTTATATTAAAGGTGAACTGGGAGACCCCTTTACCGCTCCCCAGCCATAGAAACAAAACCAAACACAGTGATAAACAGTGAACACATGCATGGACGCACACACACACACAGTCTTGTACAACTAATCTTGTGGGGGCACAAATTTCAGTCCCATTCAAAATCCTATTTTCCCTAAATCCTAAACCTAACCTTAACCCAGTTGGTCACATTTTTGTTAGTTTACTATTCTAACTATAGTTAAACACATCCACATCCACACACACACACACACACACACATGCACACACACACACACACACACACACACACCGCTGGCTGCGTCACTCTGTTCCCTATGTTTCCTTAGTTACCATGCATATTCCTGGCTGTCACCATGGTGTGTGTGCATCCATATGTATGTGTTTGTGTCCCACCCAGCACAATGTATTTGTTGACTGTCCTGATCTGACTATTGATTTCGTTAACATTACTGTGTTTGAGTGTGCTGTGCCACGTGCTGTGTTGTGATATGATGATGTGAAGGGATGTGTGTGTGCGTGCGTGCTGGTGTGTAGTGCTGTGGTGTGGTGTGGTGTGCTGTGGTGTGGTGTGCTGTGGTGTGCTGTGGTGTGGTGTGCTGTGGTGTGCTGTGGTGTGCTGTGGTGTGCTGTGGTGTGGTGTGCTGTGGTGTGCTGTGGTGTGCTGTGGTGTGCTGTGGTGTGCTGTGGTGTGCTGTGGTGTGGTGTGCTGTGGTGTGGTGTGCTGTGGTGTGGTGTGCTGTGGTGTGCTGTGCTGTGGTGTGGTGTGGTGTGCTGTGGTGTGGTGTGGTGTGCTGTGGTGTGGTGTGCTGTGGTGTGCTGTGGTGTGGTGTGCTGTGGTGTGCTGTGGTGTGGTGGTGTGGTGTGGTGTGCTGTGGTGTGCTGTGGTGTGGTGGTGTGGTGTGGTGTGCTGTGGTGTGGTGGTGTGGTGTGGTGTGCTGTGGTGTGCTGTGGTGTGGTGGTGTGGTGTGGTGTGCTGTGGTGTGCTGTGGTGTGCTGTGGTGTGGTGTGCTGTGGTGAGTGTGCTGTGGTGTGCTGTGCTGTGGTGTGGTGTGGTGTGGTGTGCTGTGGTGTGGTGTGGTGTGCTGTGCTGTGGTGTGGTGTGGTGTGCTGTGGTGTGCTGTGGTGTGCTGTGGTGTGGTGTGCTGTGGTGTGCTATGGTGTGGTGGTGTGGTGTGGTGTGGTGTGGTGTGCTGTGGTGTGGTGTGGTGTGCTGTGGTGTGTGATCAGTTCTATACAGCAGACTGAACATTCCTCAGTTTTATCACCCTGGCAGACAGAACCACTGGCACCAGAACAAAGAGAGAACATCAGTCAGTCCACCCAGAGAGAGATACAGTGAGAAATAAAGAGAGAAATACAGAGAGAGATACAGAGAGAGATACAGAGAGAGAGATACAGAGAGAGAGAGAGAGAGATACAGAGAGAGAGAGAGAGAGAGATACAGAGAGAGATACAGAGAAAGAGAGAGATACAGAGAGCGATACAGAAAGAGATACAGAGAGAGAAAGAGATACAGAGAGAGATACAGAGAGAGAGAGAGATACAGAGAGAGATACAGAGAGAGAGAGAGAGAGATACAGAGAGAGAGAGAGAAAGAGAGATACAGAGAGAGAGAGAGAGATACACAGAGAGAGAGAAAGAGAGAGAGATACAGAGAGAGATACAGAGAGAGAGATACAGAGAGAGATACAGAGAGAGAGATACAGAGAGAGAGAGAGAGAAAGAGAGATACCGAGAGAGAGAGAGAAAGAGAGAGAGAGATACAGAGAGATACAGAGAGAGAGAGAGAGAGACAGAGAGAAAGATACAGAGAGAGAAAGAGAGAGAGGGGGGAGGGGAGACAGTCTGAGTTTGCGTGCCATGTGTGAGTAATTAGGCTAGTTTGGTAGACCAACCACTGCATATCAAGTGGTGATGTTCATAGTGGTGATGTAAGTGTGTGTGTAAGCATTCACTTTCTCATATCAGAGGTGATTTGACTTAAGTTTACCCTCCGTTTTCATGTGCCAACTTCCTGTAGCACCCCTCTGAGATCCGAAGGCCATCCTTAGTGACCACCCTTAAATGCTGACTAGACCGGGCGTGTGCGTCCACGTTCGCCATCGCACACATGTTAACTTTGTTCATCCACACCAGACAAGAGAGAGGAAGAACTTCTCCTATTTTTTCTCTCCCTCCTCTATGATCCCCATCCCTTTCTCTCCTCCCTCTCGCTCCTTCCTGTCTCTCCTTACTCTCTATGATCCCCATCCCTCTCTCTCCTTCCTCTCTCTCCTCCCTGTCTCTCTTTCTTCTTTCGCCTCCCTCTCTCCTTCCTCTCTATGATTCCTTGTCCCTTAAAGCTATGATGGGTTCATATGTGTGATGTTTCTAATTTAAATGGCCTAGCTATCAAATCAATTTCGCCATGAGCAGTACAATTCTGCAAATCCTTTGTCCCTGGACCATGTGTGTGCGTGTGTGCGTGTGTGTGTGTGTGTGTGTGTGTGTGTGTGTGTGTGTGCTTGCGCATGTACAGTACCAGTCAAAAGATTGGACACATCTACTCATTCAAGGGTTTTTCTTTATTTTTAAAATGTCCTACATTGTAGAATAATAGTGAAGACATCAAAACTATGAAATAACATTGAATCATGTAGTAACCAAAAAACTTTTAAACAAATCAAAATATTTTAGATCCTTCAATGTAGCCACCCTTTACCTTGATGACAGCTTTGCACACTCTTGGCATTCTCTCAACCTCCTTCAACCACCATCTCAATTGGGTTGAGGTCGGGTGACTGTGGATGCCATGTCATCTGATGCAGCACTCCATCCGTCTCCTTCTTGGTCAAATAGCCCTTACACAGCCTGGAGGTGTGTTGGGTCATTGTCCTTTTGAAAAACAAACAATTGTCCCACTAAGCACAAACCAGATGGGATGGTGTATCACTGCAAAATGCTGTGGTAGCCATGCTGGTTAAGTGTGCCTTGAATTCTAAATAAATCACAGACCGTGTCACCAGCAAAGCACCCCCACACATCACGCCTCCTTCTCCATGCTTCACGGTGGGAACCACACATGCGGAGATCATCAATTCAGAACCAAAAATCTCAAATTTGGACTGATCAGACCAAAGGACAAATTTCCACCGGTCTAATGTCCATTGCTTGTGTTTCTTGGCCCAAACAAGTCTCTTCTTCTTATTGGTGTCCTTCAGTAGTGGTTTCTTTGTAGCAATTTGACCATGAAGGCCTGATTCATGCAGTCTCCTCTGAACAGTTGATGTTGAGATGTGTCTGTTACTTGAACTGTTAAGCATTCATTTGGGCTGCAATCTGAGGTGCAGTTAATTCTAATGAACTTATCCTCTATCGCAGAGGATCTCTGGGTCTTCCTTTCCTGTGGCAGTCCTCATGAGATCCAGTTTCATCATAGCGCTTGATGGATTTTGCAACTCCACTTGAAGAAACTTTCAAAGTTCTTGAAATTGTCCAGGTTTTACTGACCTTCATGTCATAAAGTAATGGTGGACTGTCGTTTCTCTTGGCTTACTTGAACTTTTCTTGCCATAATATGGACTTGCTCTTTTACCACATAGGACTATCTTCTGTATCCCACCCCTGCCTTGTCACAACACAACTGATTGGCTCAAACGCATTAATTACTTGTTCATTATTGAATCCTCTGTTACCCCATGTTTGTTTGTGAGTGATTGTTCTTGTGTAATACGGTCCATTTATGTGGGCTCGCTTATTTTCTATTGTATTTGTCTATTTTGAGTCAAATACATTTATTTACTCATATCTGATGTCCTACGCCTGACTCCACTACACCAGCTACATAGACCACATTACAGAATCGCTCACCAAAAGAATGGAGTCAGCAGGAGCAGACCCCCTCCCTGTGGAGATAGAGGAGCGTGTCCATCCGGCTGGACAACCTGCTGACTGCCTGCGGACGTCCGGATCGGGGCCTGTCAGTTCCATCCCCCAGCACCACTGCTCCGACGCCCATGGAGCTGGGAGGTGCTGCACTTAGGGCGACCGGAGGAGGGGACATTCCCTGCACCATCTGTGGTCACAGAAGGCACACTGCTGGTCGGTGCTACTACGGTGGAAAGCCCAGACCAGGTCTCCACCGTGCGCATCCCCTCAGAATATGTCGATTTGGCTCTCATCTTCTGTAAGAAGAGGGCGACTAAATTCCACCTCATCGACGGGGGGATTGTGCGATAAATCTCCTGGTAGACGCAGAACTTCCCAGGAGTCACATGTATCCTCTGTCACAGGAGGAGACGGTGGCTATGGAAACATATGTCTCCGAATCCCTGAGGCAGGGATACATTCGGCCTTCCACTTCACCTGCCTCCTCGAGTTTCTTTTTTGTGAAGAAGAAGGATGGGGGTCTGCGCCCGTGTATTGACTATCGAGGTATCAATCAGATTACTGTGATGTACAGTTACCCGTTGCCTCTCATCGCCAGTGCGATCGAGTCAATGCACGGGGCGCGCTTCTTCACAAAAATGGATCTCAGGAGTGCTTACAACCTGGTGCGTATCCGGGAGGGGGACGAGTGGAAGACAGCATTTAGTACCACCTCAGGGAATTATGAGTACCTTGTCATGCCGCACGGGTTGATGAATGCTCCATCAGTTCCAGGCCTTTGTTGAGGAGATTTTCCAGGACCTGCACGGGCAGGGTGTAGTGGTGTATATCGACAACATTCTGATATACTCCGCAACACGCACCAAGCATGTGTTCCCGGCTGGAGCCGTGCGTCAAGAGGGGGGTGCTGTCACGACTTCTGCCGAAGTCGGTCCCTCTCCTTGTTCGGGCGACGTTCGGCGGGCGACGTTCGGCGGTCGACGACACCGGCCTTCTAGCCATCGCCGATCCACTTTTCATTTTCCATTTGTTTTGTCTTTGTCTTACACACCTGGTTTCAATTCCCCAATTACTTGTTCATTATTGAACCCTCTGTTCCACCATGTCTGTTTGTGAGTGATTGTTTTTATGTAATACGGTCCGTTTATGTGGGCTCGCTTATTTTGTATTGTATTTGTCTATTTCGAGTAAAATATGTTTATTTACTCATATCTGCTGTCCTGCGCCTGACTCCTCTGCACCAGCTACACAGACCACATTACACTCCCTCTCTCTCTCTTTACCCCTCTACTTCCCCCTCTTTCTCTCTCTTTAAACTTCTACCTCCCTCTCTTTCTCTCTCCACCCATCTACCTCCCCTTTCTCTCTTTGCCTTTCTCTCTTACTCACTGCATTTTAAATTCCAATTTTGTCTCTACAGTATGTGTGTGTGTATACATCTCTCTCTCTGGCTTTCTGATTCTGTCTCTGTCAATCCCTTCTCTGTCTGTTTATCTTTGTCTCTCTCTTTCTGCTCGGGGATAATGGACTGGTCTATGGTATGACGCAGGCAGCCATGTCTCCAGAGGGCTTTATACGCAGACAGACCAATGAAGAGAGAGACAGACAGATGAAGAGAGACAAGCAGGCTGACACAAACAGACAGGCAGACAGACGGACAAACAGACTGGCAGGCTTGCAGGCAGGAAGGTAGGCTGACTGACTGACAGGCAGACAGGCAGACAGACAGGCAGACAGGCAGACAGGCAGACAGACAGACAGGCAGACAGGTAGACAGACAGGCAGACAGACAGGCAGACAGGCAGACAGACAGGCAGACAGGCAGACAGGCAGACAGACAGACAGGCAGACAGGCAGACAGACAGGCAGACAGACAGGCAGACAGGCAGACAGACAGGCAGACAGGCAGACAGACAGGCAGACAGACAGGCAGACAGGCAGACAGACAGGCAGACAGGCAGACAGACAGGCAGACAGGCAGACAGACAGGCAGACAGACAGGCAGACAGGCAGACAGACAGGCAGACAGGCAGACAGACAGGCAGACAGACAGGCAGACAGGCAGACAGACAGGCAGACAGGCAGACAGACAGGCAGACAGACAGGCAGACAGACAGGCAGACAGGCAGACAGACAGGCAGACAGGCAGACAGACAGACAGGCAGACAGACAGGCAGACAGACAGGCAGACAGACAGGCAGACTGGCTGAATTCAGATTGCTGTGTGTTTTTGCAACACCGACTATAGTAATGTACTATTTAATGGCAATTCGTTTTTTTATTTATATACTGACTCAGACTTCACACACCTCTCTGACTTCTCTTTTGGGGAAAATATGGACCTTGGTATGGGACCTACCAGCACAGGTTGGGGGGGGGGGGGGTAATATAGAGTAGGGTATTGTAGTACACTCCAACCCTAACCATAATATAATAACCCTAGGGTACTGTACTACACTCCAACCCTAACCATAATATAATAACCCTAGGGTACTGTACTACACTCCAACCCTAACCATAATATAATAACCCTAGGGTACTGTACTACACTCCAACCCTAACCATAATATAATAACCCTAGGGTACTGTACTACACTCCAACCCTAACCATAATATAATAACCCTAGGGTACTGTACTACACTCCAACCCTAACCATAATATAATAACCCTAGGGTACTGTACTACACTCCAACCCTAACCACAATATAATAACCCTAGGGTACTGTACTACACTCCAACCCTAACCACAATATAATAACCCTAGGGTACTGTACTGCACTCCAACCCTAACCACAATATAATAACCCTAGGGTACTGTACTACACTCCAACCCTAACCATAATATAATAACCCTAGGGTACTGTACTACACTCCAACCCTAACCATAATATAATAACCCTAGGGTACTGTACTACACTCCAACCCTAACCATAATATAATAACCCTAGGGTACTGTACTACACTCCAACCCTAACCATAATATAATAACCCTAGGGTACTGTACTACACTCCAACCCTAACCATAATATAATAACCCTAGGGTACTGTACTACACTCCAACCCTAACCATAATATAATAACCCTAGGGTACTGTACTACACTCCAACCCTAACCACAATATAATAACCCTAGGGTACTGTACTACACTCCAACCCTAACCACAATATAATAACCCTAGGGTACTGTACTGCACTCCAACCCTAACCACAATATAATAACCCTAGGGTACTGTACTACACTCCAACCCTAACCATAATATAATAACCCTAGGGTACTGTACTACACTCCAACCCTAACCATAATATAATAACCCTAGGGTACTGTACTACACTCCAACCCTAACCATAATATAATAACCCTAGGGTACTGTACTACACTCCAACCCTAACCATAATATAATAACCCTAGGGTACTGTACTACACTCCAACCCTAACCACAATATAATAACCCTAGGGTACTGTACTACACTCCAACCCTAACCACAATATAATAACCCTAGGGTACTGTACTGCACTCCAACCCTAACCACAATATAATAACCCTAGGGTACTGTACTACACTCCAACCCTAACCATAATATAATAACCCTAGGGTACTGTACTACACTCCAACCCTAACCATAATATAATAACCCTAGGGTACTGTACTACACTCCAACCCTAACCATAATATAATAACCCTAGGGTACTGTACTACACTCCAACCCTAACCACAATATAATAACCCTAGGGTACTGTACTACACTCCAACCCTAACCATAATATAATAACCCTAGGGTACTGTACTACACTCCAACCCTAACCATAATATAATAACCCTAGGGTACTGTACTACACTCCAACCCTAACCATAATATAATAACCCTAGGGTACTGTACTACGATGATCAGGGGCAAAGGAATCCAATTGGAGCTTTTTTACTCACGTCACCCACTCTGGATTACTTTGCTCATTTTAGAAAGAGAAATGGGCATGCTCAGGATTAGGGTTAGTAGGGCTCAGCTTAAATGTGTGTAGTGACAAAATGTCTTCAAGTGGTTTGAAAGTCCTCTGCTGCTAAAAAACATACACAAAACAAAGATATAAATGGTGTGACCACTATTTGCCTCAGTCAGCACGACACATCTCCTTCTCATAGAGTTGATCAGGATGTTGATTGTGACCTGTGGAATGTTGTCCCACTCCTCTTCAATTGCTGTGCAAAGTTGCTTTATATTTCCGGGAACTGGAACACGATGTCGTACACGTCGATCCAGAGCATCCCAAACATTCTCAATGTGGGAAATGTCTGGTGAGTATGCGGGCTATAGAATAACTAGGACATTTTCAGCTTCCAGGAATTGTGCACGACATGAGAATGTGCATTATCATGCCTTAACATGAGGTGATGTTGGTGGATTGTGACAGATCTCATCATGGTATCTTTATGCTTTCAAATTGCTATCGATAAAATGCATTTGGGTTCGTTGTCAATAGCTTATGCCTGCCCATACCATAACCCCACTGCCACCATGTAGCTCTCTGTTCACAATGTTGACATCAGCAAACCGCTCGCCCACATGACGCCATACATGCTGCCATCTGACCGATACAGTTGAAACCGAGATTAATCTGTGAAGATCACACTTCTCCAGCGTGCCAGTGGCCATCAAAGGTGAGCATTTGCCCACTGAAGTCTGTTACGACGCCAGACTGCAGTCAGGTCAAGACCCTGGTGAGGACTATGAGCATGCAGATGAGCTTCCCTGAAACGGTTTCTAACAGTTTGTGCAGAAAAATGGGACAAACACTTTACATGTTGCGTTTTTGTTCAGTATACATTGACTTCACTCATCTCTCATCCCTGGTGACCTTCTGACTTACTGACTTACTGTAAGTAACTTACTGACTTACTGTAAGTAACTTACTGACTTACTGATGGTCCTGTGAACTCTTAGACTGATGAAGACTGAGGAATAAGACAATGCTGTATATTTACAGTAAAACTATAAGCTTCCTGTACAGGCTTTGGGGTGTGATCCAATATGAACTGTTTTCTCTTCAGCCTGTTTTCAGACAACACTTTCAGTCATCAGCTGAGCTTCCCCTTATGATTGTGGTTTACAGTTTTTCTCAGAAATAATGTGTGAAGGGGGTGAGTGAGTGTGTGTGTGTGTGTGTGTGTGTGTGTGTGTGTGTGTGTGTGTGTGTGTGTGTGTGTGTGTGTGTGTGTGTGTGTGTGTGTGTGTGGAAGGGGGGGGGGGGGTGATAGTTCAGGCTACAAGTGTGGGAACACTCTGTAATGACTGCTCTTGTAATCTGTCATGACCTCTTTAGACTGGCGTTATAAAGGCCATACTCTAAGAACAGACGTCACTAGACGTCATTATGCCTCTGGATGTCAATAATAGCTAATGGATTTGTTATTGATAAGCGCTATCATCATGACATAATTATAAGGGTTGAACCAGTTTGCCTATATGACCTAAGAGCCTTTTTGTGTCCTAAGTTCTCAACCAGCCTTTCGCACTCCATTCAACACAAACTACCTTGGACCTTTGTGTGCAGGGGCGTTTCTAGGATTTCTTTTTAAAGGGATGGCCAAGGGGCAACCAAGAACCAGTCACTGGTGGCCATGAGAAATCAGCAAATTGTATCAGAAATAACATTGAAAATTGGCTACAATGAATTGTGTTGAATAACTGCTTCAAATGGTAATTTGTATCTGTCCTTATTCATTCAAATAAATGCATTTGAAAATGAACATAGGGAAAAATACCTAGACAAGTTAGATAATTATTTTTCAGTGGTAACTCCCTCTCTAATCATTTTTCCCCCCTCCAATTCATTTTTTAGAAAGTTGATTTTTTTTTTAAATGTAAAAGCTCTAAAATGCTTTTTGGAGAACAACAAAAACAAGCAAAAATGCCTCCAGCCATTACCACCTTGGTTGCTGTAGCTTCATTCACCTCAGTCGATAAGGGCTGTATATAACATCTAGGACAAACACATGCCATACAGCAATTAGCTGCTACACACTAGTCAAACAGCAGTTACCTAGCCATCTTCCACTTCTGCACTGCCTTCATCAACTTAACTGAGAGGGAAGTTGTGCTGTTCTGTGTTCACTGCAGATACTCTCCATAGTCCTAAAGCCAGTCAGCCAATCACAGGCATCTGCAAGGTCCTAAAGCCAGCCCTTAAACTTCCAGAATAAACGCACTGATTTCTCTCTCCGGGGGGCACTAAGGGTGGCTAATCATACTTGGGGATGGCTGGTGCCCCCTCCCCTCTGGTGCCGCCCCTGCCTGTGTTGGGGGACTTTGGTTTGGAGTCTGTGCGTGTATATGTCTGTGTACGTACGTACAGATGTGTGTGTGTCTGTGTGTGTGACCTGCAAGGCCTCTCACCATTGGTTTTGTTTGTTTGTAGATGACAGTTTGTCGCACAGCCTCAGGAGGACAGCAATTGTCTGCCAAAATCAACAAACAGAGACAGAGCTGCACTAATTACCCATTTCAAATAGCTGAAAGCCTGGATAGGATGTGTGGGAGGTAGCGTCATGGGTATGTCCTCAAGAACACAAGGAGAGGGTAACCTTTTGACCTTTTATCTTTGTAGGCTTCAGACAGTGTCACAGGTAACAGTTGATGATAATTGAGAATGATGATGTCTATGATGTCAATATCAGATCTCTAGTAGTCCATGCTGGTTTGGTTTAAAGATAACTAATGACTGCAGGTGGGGGCATTTAAAGGTGTAGCCCTGCCCCTTTTACATGTGGACGTGATCTGGTTGATTAACTGAGGTGTGTGGTGACCAATAAGGAGCAGGGTCCCCTCTAGGTAAGAGGGGAGTGGGAGGGGTGTTGTACAACCAGTGAAGAATAGTGTCTCTATCCTCCAGGAGAGAGGATACAAATCAAATGTTTTGTGTCACATAACAGTGAAATACTTACTGAAGGGCCCTTCCCAACTACGCAGAGAGAAAAAAAGAGAAATAATAGAAAAATAACAAGACAAGGAATAAATACACAATGAGTAACAATAACTTGGCTATATATACGGGTGCCGAATCGATGTGCAGGGGTACGAGGTAATTAGGTAGATAAAGTGCATTTGGAAAGTATACAGACTCCTTGACTTCTTCCAAAATTCTTATTCTAAAATGGATAAAAAAATAAAATTCCCTCATCAATCTACACACAATACTCCATAATGACAAAGCAAAACAAATTGGGGGATTTTTTTCCAAACGTATTAAAAATAAAAATAAAAAAATATCACATTTACATAAGTATTCAGACCCTTTACTCAGTACTTTGTTGAAGCACCTTTGGCACTGATTACAGCCTTGAGACTTATTGGCTATGATGCTACAAGCTTGGTACAGCTGTATTTGGGGAGTTTGTCCAATTCTTCTCCACAGATCCTCGCAAGCTCTGTCAGGTTGGATGGGTAGCATCATTGCACAGTTTTTTCAGATCTCTCCAGAGATGTTCGATTGGGTTCAAGTCCGGGCTCTGGCTGGGCCACTGAAGGACATTCAGAGACTTGTCCCGAAGCCAGTCCTTCATTGTATGGGCTGTGTGCTTAGGGTCGTTGTCCTGTTGGAAGATGAGCCTTCACCACGGTCCGAGGTATGGTGCGCTCTGGAGCAGGTTTTCATCCAGGATCTCTCTGTACTTAGTTCATCTTTCCCTCAATTCTGACTAGTCTCCCAGTCCCTGCCCCTGAAAAAGATCCCCACAGCATGATGCTGCCACCACCATGCTTCACCTTAAGGATGGTCAAAGGTTTCCTACAGACGTGAGGAACTCTGGAGCTCTGTCAGGGTGACCATCGGGTTCTTAGTCACCTCCCTTACCAATGCTCTTCTCCCACGATTGCTCAGTTTGGCCGGGCGGCCAGTCTTGGTGGTTCCAAACTTCTTCCATTTAAGAATGATGGAGGCCACTGTGTTCTTGGGGACCTTCAATACTGCAGAATATTTGTTGATACCCTTCCCCATATCTGTGACTCAACACAATCCTGTCTCTGAGCTCTATGGAGAATTATTTCAACCTCATGGCTTGGTTTTTGCTTTGACATGCACTGTCCACTGTGGGACCTTATATAGACAGGTGTGTGTCTTTTCAAATCAAGTCCAATCAATTGAATGTACCACAGGTGGACTCCAATCAAGTTGTAGAAACATCTCAGCGATGATCAGTGGAAACAGGATGCACCTGAGCTCAATTTCAAGTCTCATAGCAAAGGGTCTGAATACTTGTGTAAATGAGGTCAAATCAAATCAAAATGTATTGGCCACATACACATGGTTAGCAGATGTTAATGCGAGTGTAGAGAAATTCTTGTGCTTCTAGTTCCGACAGTGCGGTAATATCTAACAAGTAATCTAACAATTTCCCAACAATTACCTAATACAAACACATCTAAAGGGTTTAATGAGAATATGTACATATACACTACCGTTCAAAAGTTTGGGGTCACTTAGAAATGTCCTTGTTTTTGAAAGAAAAGCACATTTTTTGTCCATTAAAATAACATGAATCGTATTCGGAATACAGTGTAGACATTGTTAATGTTGTAAATGACAACTTATTGTGTACACAACTTATTGTGTACACAATGTTGCTGCTACCGTCTCTTATGACCGAAAATAACTTCTGGACATCAGAACAGCAATTACTCACCGTGGACTGGAAGAAACTTTATCCTTTAACGAGTCTGACGAGAAGGATATCCTGCTTTCACTGGAACAGGCCCAGATCCACGCCTTTTGCGTGAAGAAAAGATGACAGAAAAGAGGCCGCAGATTAGGCACCCTTCTGAGAATCTGGAGGCGAGCGAGTAATTACCTAATACAAACACAACTCCCCTTCTTCTTGCTGACGTGCAATCATTGGAAAATAAAATTAACTATTAAGAATATCCTACCAACGGGACATTAAAAACTGTAACATCTTGTGTTTCACCTAGACGTGGCTGAATGAAGAAACAGACAATATAGAGCTAGCGGGATTTTCCATGCACCGGTAGAACAGAGACGCTACCTCTGGTAAGATGAGAGGTGGGGGTGTGTGTCTTTTTTGTCAATAACAGCTGGTGCACAATGTCTAATATTAAAGAAGTCTCAAGGTATTGCTCGCCTGAGGTAGAGTACCTTATGATGAGCTGTAGACCACACTATCTACCAAGAGTTATCATCTATATTATTTGTAGCCCACCACAAAGCGAAGCTGGCACTAAGACCGCTCTCAACCAACTCTATAAGGCCATAAGCAAAGAAGAAAATTCTCATCCAGAAGTGGCGCTTCTAGTGGCCGGGGACTTTAATGCAGGCAAACTAAAATCAGTTTTACCAATTTTTTACCAGCATGTCGCATGTGCAACCAGGGAAAACAAATCATTAACCACCTTTACTCCACACACAGAGATGCATACAAAGCTCTCCCCCGCCCTCCATATTGGCAAATCTGACCATAATTGTAACGACATTCCTCCTCCTCTTCTGAGGAGTAGCGAGAAGGATCGGAGGACCAACGCACAGCGTGGTAAGTGTCCATAAAGTTTATTTTAAGACATAAACTGAACACTATGAAATACAAAACAATAAATGTGAACATGACCAAAAACCGAAACAGTACCGTGTGGCAACAAACACTCACACGGAAACAAACACCCACAACTCAAAAGAGAAACCCAGGCTACCTAAGTATGATTCTCAATCAGAGGCAACTAACGACACCTGCATCTGATTGAGAACCATGCTAGGCTGAACTCAAAACCCCAACATAGAAAAACACACATAGACTGCCCACCCCAACTCACGCACTGACCATACTAAATAAAGACAAAACAAAGGAAATAAAGGTCAGAACGTGACAATAATTATATCCTCATGATTCATGCTTACAAGCAAAAACTAAAGCAGGAAGGACCAGTGACTCGTTCAATACGGAAGTGGTCAGATGACGCGGATGCTACACTACAGGACTGTTTTGCTAGCACAGACTGGAATATGTTCCAGGATTCATCCAATGGCATTGAGGAATACGCCACGTCAGTCATCGGTTTCATCAATAAGTGCATCGATGACGTCATCCCCACAGTGACTGTACGTACATATCCCAACCAGAATCCATGGATTACAGGCAACATCCGCATTGAGCTAAATGCTAGAGCTGCCACTTTCAAGGAGTGGGAGACTAATCCGGACGCTTATAAGAAATCCCGCTATGCCCTCAGACAAGCAAAGCCTCAATACAGAATTAAGATTGAATCCTACTACAGCAGCTCTAACTCTCGTCTTATGTGGCAGGGCTCGAAAACTATTATGGACTACAAAGGGAAACCCAGACGCGAGCTGCCCAGTGACATGAGCCTACCAGACGAGCTAAATGCCTTTTATGCTCTCTTCGAGGCAAGCAACACTGAAGCATGCACGAGAGCACCAGCTGTTCTGGAAGACTGTGTGATAACGCTCTCGGTAGCCGATGTGAACAAAACCTTTAAACAGGTCAACATTCACAAAGCCGCTGGGCCAGGCGGATTACCAGGACGTGTACTCAAAGCATGCGGGGACCAACTGTCAAGTGTCTTCACTGACATGTTCAACCTCTGAGTCTGTAATACCTACATGTTTCAAGCAAACCACCATAGACCCTGTGCCAAAGGAAGCGAAGGTAACCTTCCTAAATGATTACTGCCCCATGCAACTCATGCCGGTAGCCATGAAGTGCTTTGAAAGGTTGGTCATGGCTCACATCAACAGCATCATCCCGGACACCCACTCCAATTCACATATCGCCCCAACAGATCCACAGATGATGCAATCTCAATCACACTCCACACTGCCCTTTCTCACCTGGACAAAAGGAACACCTATGTGAGAATGCTGTTTATTGACTACAGCTCAGCGTTCAACACCATAGTGTCCACAAAGCTCATCACTAAGCTAAGGACTCTGAGACTAAACACCTCCCTCTGCAACTGGATCCTGGACTTCCTGACGGGCCGCCCCCAGGTGGTAAGAGTAGGCAACAGCACATCTGCCACGCTGATCCGTAACACTGGAGGCCTTCTGGGGTGTGTACTTAGTCCACTCCCTGTTCACCCACGACTGCGTGGCCAAACACGACTCCAACACCATCATTAAGTTTGCTGACGACACAACAGTGGTAGGCCTGATCACCGACAACGATGAGACGGCCTATAGGGAGGATGTCAGAGAACTGGCAGTGTGGTGCCTGGACAACAACATCTCCCTCAATGTGAGCAAGACTAAGGAGCTGATCGTGGACTACAGGAAAAGGCGGGCCGAACAGGCCCCCATTAACATCGATGGGGCTGTAGTGGAGCGGGTCGAGAGTTTCAAGTTCCTTGGTGTCCACATCACCAACAAACTATCATGGTCCAAGCGTGAAGAGGGCACGAGAAAACCTTTTCCCCCTCAGGAGACTGAGGGGATTTGTCATGGACCCCCAGATCTTCAAAAGGTTCTACAGCTGCACAATCGAGAGCATCCTGACCGGTTGCATCACTGCCTGGTATGGCAACTGCTCAGCATCTGACCGTAAGGCGCTACAGAGGGTAGTGCGAAAGGCCCAGTACATCACTGGGGCCAAGCTTCCTGCCATCCAGGACCCATATAATAGGCAGTGCAAAGGACAGCCCATACATTTGTCAGACTCCAGTCACCCAAGTTAAATACTGTTTTCTTTGCTACCACACGGCAAGCGGTACCGAAGCGCCAAGTCTAGGACCAAAAGGCTCCTCAACAGCTTCTACCCCCAAGCCATTAGACTGCTGAACACTTCATAAAATCGCCACCAGACAATTTACATCGACCCCCACCCCCTCCTTTTCGTACACTGCTGCTACTCACTGCTTGTTTCTTACCCTAGCAGAGTCACTTCGCCCCCACCTCCATGTACAGATTACATTAACTAGCCTGTACCCCCGCACACTGACTCCGTACCGGTGCCCCCGGTATATAGCCTCATTACTTTTTATTATTACTTCTTATTTTAGTCTACTTGGTAAATAGTTTATTCTTCTTGAACTGCACTGTTGGTTAAGGGCTTGTAAGTAAGCATTTCACGGTAAAGTCTACACTTGTTGTATTCGGCGCATGTGACAAATAAAGTTTGATTTGATTTAGCCGTAGAGAGGCCCATTATCAGCAACCATCAGTCCTGTGTTCCAATGGCACGTTGTGTTAGCTAATCCAAGTTTATCATTTTAAAAGGCTAATTGATCATTACAAAACCCTTTTGCAATTATGTCAGCACAGCTGAAAACTGTTGTCCTGATTAAAACCTCATAAGGATTAGCACCTTTTTTTCAATTTTCGCCTGTTATGTCATACCCAAATCTAACTGTCTGTAGCTCAGGCCTGAAGCAAGGATATGCATATTCTTGGTACCGTTTGAAAGGAAACACTTTGAAGTTTATGGAAATGTGAAAGGAATGTAGGAGAATATAACAAAACAGACCTGGTAAAAGATAATACAAAGACAAAACATCCGTTCTTTTGTATTATTTTGTACCATCATCTTTGAAATGCAAGAGAAAGGCCAATAAGGTATTTTTTATTTATTTTACCAGGTAAGTTGACTGAGAACACATTCTCAATTAAAGCAACGACCTGGGGAATAGTTACAGGAGAGATTGATGAATGAGCCAATTGTAAGCTGGGGATGATTCGGAGACTGTGATGGTATGAGGGACAGCTTGGGAGTTTAGCCAGGACACCGGGGTTAACACCCCTATTCGTACATAAGTGCCATGGGCTCTTTAGTGACCACAGAGAGTCAGGACACCCGTTTAACGTCCCATCTGAAAGACGGCACACTACACTGGGCATTGTCCCCAATCACTGCCCTGGGACATTGGGATATTATTTTAGACCTGAGGAAAGAGTGCCTCCTACTGGCCCTCCAACACCACTTCCAGCAGCATCTGGTCTCCCATCTTTTTTATTTATTTTTTATTTTTTTTATTTTACCTTTATTTTACTAGGCAAGTCAGTTAAGAACAAATTCTTATTTTCAATGACGGCCTAGGAACAGTGGGTTAACTGCCTGTTCAGGGGCAGAACGACAGATTTGTACCTTGTCAGCTCTAGGGAGCGACCAGGACCTACCCTGCTTAGCTTCAGAAGCAAGCCAGCAGTGGCATGCAGGGTGGTATGCTGCTGGCTCTGGTATTATTCCAGCCCAGGTGCAATTTTGATTTTGGCCACTAGATGGCATCAGTGTATGTGCAAAGATTTAGACTGATCCAATGAACCATTGCATTTATGTTCAAAATGTTGTAACAAGACTGCCCAAATGTGCCTAATTTGTTAATTAATACCTTTTCATGTTCAAAATTGTGCACTCTCCTCAAACAATAGCATGGTATTTTTTCACTGTAATAGCTACTGTAAATTGGACAGTGCAGTTAGATTAACAATAATTTAAGCTTTCTGATAATATCAGATATGTATATCTCCTGGGTAATGTTCTTGTTACTGACAACCTCATGCTAATCGCATTAGCTTACATTAGCTCAACCGTCCCGTGGAAGGGACACCGATCACAAAGTAGTTTTTAAAGAAGCAATAAAACTGGCATTCTTTAGATTAGTTGAGTATCTGGAGCATCAGCAATTGTGGGTTCGATTACAGGCTCAAAATGGCCAGAAACAAATAACTTTCATCTGAAACTGGTCAGTCTATTCTTGTTCTAAAAAATGAAGGCCATTCCATGTGAGAAACTGCCAAAAAAACTGAAGATACTACTCCCTTCCACAAATAATGACGCTCCAGATATTCAACTAGTTTAAAGAAGTCCAGTTTTATTGTTTCTTTAATCTTTAATCAGAACAATGATCAATTAGCCTTTTAAAATGATAAACTTGGATTAGCTAACACAACGTGCCATTGGAACACAGGAGTAATGGTTGCTGATAATGGGCCTCTGTACGCCTATGTAGATATTCCATAAAAAAATATGCAGATTCCAGCTACAATAGTCATTTACAACATTAACAAGGTCTATACTGTATTTCTGGTCAATTTGATGTAATTTTAACAGACAACATTTTTTATTTTTAATCCAAAACAATGACATTTCTAAGTGACCCCAATCTTTTGAACAGTAGTGTAAATATATGGATGAGCGATGGCCATGCCACGTAGGCAAGGTGCAATAGATGGTATACACATATGATTTGAGTAATATAAGATATGTAAACATTATTAAAGTGTTATTATTTAAAGTGGCATTGTTTAAAGTGATGAGTGATCAATTTATTTAAAGTGGCAGTGATTGGGTCTCAATTTAGGCAGCAGCCTCTCTGAGTGACTGCTGTCTAGCAGTCTGATGGCCCTGAGATAGAAGCTGTTTTTCAGTCTCTCTGTCCCAGCTTTGATGCACCTGTACTGACCTCGCCTTCTGGATGGTAGTGGTGTTAACAGGCCATGGTTCGGGTGGTTGTTGTCCTTGATGATCCTTTTGGCCTTCCTGTGACATCGGGTGCTGCAGGTGTCCTGGAGGTCAGGTAGTTTGCTCCCGGTGATGCGTTGTGCAGACCGCACCACCCTCTGGAGAGCCTTGTGGTTGAGGGCAGTGCAGTTGCCGTACCAGGCTGTGATACAGCCCAACAGGATGCTCTTGAATTGTGCATCTGTAAGGGGGTGCTCCCTCTGCTGTTTCCTGAAGTCCACAATCATCTCCTTTGTTTTGTTGATGTTGAGTGAGAGGCTGTTTTCCTGACACCACACTCCGAGTGCCCTCACCTCCTCCCTGTAGGCTGCCTCATTGTTGTTGGTAATCAAACCCACTACTGTTGTGTCGTCTTCAAACTTGATGATTGAGTTGGAGGCATGCATGGCCATGCAGTTGTGGGTGAACTGGGAGTACAGGAGGGGACTGAGCACGCACCCTTGTGTTGCCCCAGTATTGAGGTTCAGCGAAGTGGAGATGTTGTTTCCTACCTTCACCACCTGGGGGTTGACCCGTCAGAAAGTCCAGGACCCAATTGCCCAGTGTGGGGTTGAGACCCAGGGCACCGGAGAGAGAGTATACCTGATGGTACCCCCTCCCTGGTGCCTTCAGCTCCATCTGCAGGACGCCAACCCAAGGGACAATCCCGGGGATCAGGAGCAGACCGGTCACCCCTGCTGATGTGCGGGAACCTGTCACCGGCAGGGATGCGGGAACTTGACAGGCCGGCTGAGGCAGGGGAGCCTGGCAATCCGGCTGAGGAACGAGAGCCTGACAAGCCGGAGGAATCAGGGGAGCCTGGCGATCCGGCGAAGTCATGAAAGCCTGTAGCGGCTCCTGGACCTGACGTCATTCCACCTAACACACACAAAAAAAATAAACACTCCCTGATGCTTCCCTTGGGTGAGGCGTTATTCTGTAACAATGTGCACTGAGAGTCGGGAAGCAAATTCAGGGAGTGAGTGTTTTAATAAATAAACACAACATAAAACAAAACAAGAAACACGAACAACGCAGAGACTTAACACTGGAACAGAAACAATAAAGCCTGGGGAAGGAACCAAAGGGAGTGACATATGTAGCAAAGGTAATCAGGGGGGTGATGGAGTCCAGATGAGTCTGATGATGCGTAGGTGCGCGTCACAACGGTGACATGTGTGCGCCACAACGAGCAGCCTGGTGACCTAGAGGCCGGAGAGGGAGCTCACGTGACACATAAAGTCCAGTGAAGTTCCTTGAGGGCCGTCTTACTGTCTGCTTGAAGGGGAATGTACACCGCTGTGACGATAACTGACGAGAATTCTCTTGCGAGATAATATGGCAGGCATTTGATTGTAAGGAATTCTAGGTCGGTGAGCAGAAGGACTTGAGTTCCTGTATGTTGTTATGATTACACCATGAGTCGATAATCATGAAGCATACACCCCCGCCCTTCTTCTTCCCAGATAGGAGTTTATCTCTTTCGGCGTGATGCATGGAGAAGCCTGGTGGCTGAACCGATTCAGACAACATATCCCGAGAGAGCCATGTTTCCGTGAAACAGAGAATGCTGCAATCTCTGATGTCTCTCTGGAAGCCAACACTTGCTTGAATTTCATCTACCTTGTCAAGAGACTGGACATTGGCAAGTAGTGTACTCGGGAGCCGTGGGTGATGTGCACGTCAACGGAGCCTGACCAGGTGGCTACTCCGTCTGCCCCTTCTGCAGCGCCGTTGTTTTGGGTCGGCCTCTGGGATTAGGTCCATTGTCCTGGGTGGTGGTCGAAACAGAGGATCCGCTTCAGGAAAGTCGTATTCCTGGTCGTAATGTTGGTAAGTAGATGTTGCTCTTATATCCAATTATTCTCCCTGGCTGTATGTAATAAGACTTAAGATTTCCTGGCGTAACAATGTAAGAAATAATACATTTAAAAAAACAAAATACTGCATAGTTTCCTAAGGACTAGAAGTTAGGTGAACATCTCTGTCGACGCCATCTTGCCTGGGTATTTCTGTTTTTCATTTTTAACAAATTTGTAACAAAAAAAATGACCTGTTTTTGCTTTATCATTATTATGTGTGTAGATTGTTAATGATTTTTATTTTATTTAATCGATTTTAGAATACGGCTGTAACGTATGAAAATGTGGAAAAAGTCAAGGGGTCTGAATACTTTCCGAATGCACTGTGTTAGGGATAAAGTGACTACTCAACAGGATAGATAATAAACAGTGGCAGCAGCATATGTGATGAGTCAAAAGAGCAAGAATGGTAAATGCAGATAGTCCGGGTAGCTATTCGTTAACTTTTTAACTAACTATTTAGCAGTCTTATGGCTTGGGGGTAGAAGCTGTTCAGGGTCCTGTTGGTTCCAGACTTGCTGCATCGGTACCGTTTGCAGTGCAGTAGCAGAGAGAACAAACAGTCTATGGCTTTTGTGGCTGGAGTATGTCACAAATTTTAGAGGCTTCTTCTGACACCGCCTGGTATAGAGGTCCTGGATGGCAGGGAGCTCAGCCATGTGTTGAGCCGTAGACACTAACCTCTTTAGAATCCTGTTGCCATATAAACAGCTGCTGATGTCATGCACATAACACCCAGATTAATTCAATATAAATTAGTCATTTGACATTTTGTATGGCATGAGTGTAACGTGAGCGCGGTGTACTAGTGTAAAGCAAGAATAGCGTTAGAACAGTCGAGGCCATGTCTCAGTGTGTGCCTGCAGGGCAGCTATTGTTCAAACACAATGAAGTGTGAATTTCTCACCACATTATTACATTCAACAGCTGTTCGGATGTGACACACAACAAGGAGAGAGGTATTTCCAAATATCAGATAATTTGAGAATGATTTAAAATGTCAGACGAGATGCCAAGGTAAATTGTGTCACAGTTTGGAAAAACAAAAGAAACATCTTGTTTCTTTGTGTCTTGCATTTTTTTGTGCTTATGCTGATCCAATGGGACCTTTGAAGACCAAAGAGACAAGAAACAAGCATGGCGACCTTTGTTTGATTTTCCTATCACTATCAGCACATACCAAGACAGAGACAATCCTATGGCCTAGAAAAAGCAGGAAGTGACAACAAAATAAAAGACAAATTAGCAAAATGTGACTGATGTTTGGGAGTATGTTTGGGAGTAAACAGTGATAGGTGAGGTTCAAGATAAAACAGTGTTGACTTTGGCCATCTCTCCATGTCAGTGTTTGGAAGAATGGTGAAGGTCGTTATGCTCCTGAGTACGAATGACAACACAACAGGCCCAATCAACCAACTGAGAGGTCACCAAGGCCTAATGGATGACAGACCATGATGATGGCCTAACTCCCTTACATCATCATGGCCGGTCATCTATTAGGCCTTGATGACCTCTCAGTTGGTTGATGTGTTTTCACTGTGCAAAAACTGGTTGAATCAACATTGATTCCATGTCCATGTCACCAAACAAATCTATGTGAATCAACATGGAAAACTGATTGGATTTGAAAAAGTCATCACGTGAGGGAATATTGGCTTTTTTTTGCCCATCTAACCTAAATCCACTGTCATGGTGATTTTTTGTTGTTGATTTCACGTTGAATTCACGTTAGTTGACAACTCAACCAAATGTAAATCAAAACCAGAGGTTGAACTGACGTCTGTGCCCAGTGGCTTTGTCAAAGCACTCTTTTATCTTCTTTCTTTCTTACTTTTTTCTCACCCCCTTTTCCCCTATCTTTTGCTCCCCTGTTGCACTCCCTTTCTCTCCCTCTTTGTTGGTTGTTGATCAGGGGCACAGGAATGATTCACACACACACACATTGACCATGGGTACTGATGTCATGGGAAGCTTGTTTGGAGAGTGCAGTGAATCATTGCACATGCCAATACACTCACAGGGGCTTAGAGGAAGACGTGTGTGTGTGTGTGTGTGTGTGTGTGTGTGTGTGTGTGTGTGTGTGTGTGTGTGTGTGTGTGTGTGTGTGTGTGTGTGTGTGTGTGTGCGTGCGTGCGTGCGTGCGTGCGTGCGTGCGTGCGTGCGTGCGTGCGTGCGTGCGTGCGTGCGTGCGTGTGTGTGTGCTTTATTTCCAGGAAATATGAAGGAGAAGTTTTTTAGGTCATCATGGGATCTGAATCAGGTGGCATTGGCGTGATGGTAGGCCATAGAGGGTACACCACAGATCCAGTTATGTTTCACTATATTGGGATCACTCCATGGCGGAGGGATATATCCGAGGTGAGGATTTACAGATTTACTCCCTTGTACACCTGTGTCACGGCTGGGGTCCGCCCCCATATATAGACCCCAGGGCCGCGACACACGTTCTCTTTCATTTTCTCGGCGGACGTCGGTATGGTACTGGTAAGTGTAATATCTTGCGTGGAAGTATACTCACTGGCTGTTTGCAGCCTGGAGCAGCTGGCCAGCTCCTCCTCTTGAGTGCTACACTTGCTGCCTGCAGCTGATCTGTATCTTCCGCCCGTGGTTTGTCGTGCTTGTGTTTCGTTAGCGTTACATTACAACTCTGTGTGCATCTATTAATATATTGGTGGCTCTTGCTGCCACAACCTGTATTCACTTACACAACTTGCCGACTGGCTTGTTTTGTGTTTGTTGTGAATTGTTTTAACACGCTTTCCCCGCGCTATAGACGGGGGTTCTCTGCTAATCTCTGCTAATTTCCCTACATGGTTTTCTTGTTCTTGTTCTGTTCTGCCACTATGTGGAGACATTCATTTTGGAGTTCCTTAACGGAGTTACTCCATCATATGGTGCTGTTTTTTGTTTTCTGCTTGGATATTAAACCTGTTACGTAAAATCGCAGTTTGTATTAAACAAAAACAAAAAACACATGAATGAAATTCATTACCTGGTTGCTGTTTTTTTGGCTGTGTCACGGACGTCTGTTGCTGAAGGTGTGGACCAAAGCGCAGCATGGTGAGCACACATACTTCTCTATTATATTATGTCGCCAACAAAACAATAAACATCAAAACGAAACCGTGACGCCAACGTAGTGCTCACAGGCAACTATACATGGACAACTACCCACAAATACAGGTGGGAAAAAGGCTACTTAAGTATGGTTCTCATTCAGAGACAACGATAGACAGCTGTCCCTGATTGAGAACCACACCCGGCCAAACACACAGAAATACAAATGATAGAAAAAGGGACAGAATGCCCACCCAAATCACACCCTGACCAAACCAAAATAGAAACATATAAAGCTCTCTAGGGTCAGGGCGTGACAGGCTGCCTGTTTTTCCCACAGGGGTCAGCCCCTGTGTTTGAAGAGGTACTGGGTGATTTATCCCTCACTGGGTTCCTATTCCTCCAAGTGGGTCACGACATAGTTCTCCAAGGGCGTCGGACCCTTGCTCCATGACATTGTTGGCTTGGCTGAGCTTATGGCTTCCCTTTGTGACAGGTGTGATGGTGGCATTCCCCTGGGGATCTGCATACCTGGCAGCAGATGGGCTCTGCCTGCGGTGGCTGTGGCCACGCTTCCTTGGAGGGGTACTGGGCCCAGTAGAGGGACTAACAGCTCAATGCCACAGCCTGGGTTTGAGCCATACTGGATGCTGTTTTGTGTGGTGTTCTTAGAACGCCTGCACCTGGCGCGATTGGACGCCATGCGCAAGTAGGTCGGCCAGGCAGGGGCTCAGGCTGGGGACAAGCTCCCTCCCTCAGGAGTGGTGCGGCAGCGAGCTGTTAGTCCCTCTACTGGGCCCAGTACCCCTCCAAGGAAGCGTGGCCAGAGCCACCGCAGGCAGAGCCCATCTGCTGCCAGTCTTAGACGGGGGCATGAGTTGAACCGTTGGGACCACCTGGAACGGAGGGTGCATGCCCTGCGTCAGGAGGTTGATAGCTTCAATGGCAACGACAGCTGTTCCCTGTTGGCCAGTGATAGGCTGCTCCTGGGGGATGATGCTGGCACTGTTCACCAGATGAGCGGGGATACCAGGCTGACAGGCCATCAAAAGCCACCAGCGGAGCATCATCGCCCCCAGTGGCTCAAGAGGCTGTGAGAGGCCTACTCACTTGGGTAACCACTGCACTGGACATCAACGGGTGGACAGTGAGGACTCTCCATGTGTCCCCATCTCTGCTGAGTTCCGCCAGGCCTTGCAGGAGAGCTGGGCCTCTGCCAGGGCTGAACCTGCGACTGAAGGTGGGTTGCAGAGGTACTGGGTCATTTATCCCTCACCGGGTTCCTATTCCTCCAAGCGGGTGATGACATAAGCTCTCCCAGGGCTTCGGACCCCTGCTCCGTGGCCTTGTTGGCTTGGCTGAGCTTATGGCTTCCCTTTGTGACAGCTGTGAGGGTGTCAAGCATCACCGCCATAGGGACATGCCTGGGGGACCCACGCGCTCGGGGCGCCAGAGGAGAGGCGGGCCCCAGCAGGTCCCCTGACACACCCTTCCCCAGCCTCGGCCGCTTCTCCCGGTTTCACAGGGCAAGGTGGGAGGACTGTGTGGAGTCCCCATGGGTGTTGACCTCATGGGTGTTGTCCTCAATGCTCGAGGGGTACTGACTCCAATTCCGGTGCCAGCCTCTGTTCTTCAGGGGCCTTCGTGTCACCACGGTGGCCAACCCCCTGAAGAAAACCCTGCGGCTGGAGATTTCCTCACTCCTGGATGTCGTCTGCAGGATTTAGACATCAGAACGGCTAGGTGGGTTCTTCTCCACTTATTTTGTGGTCTCAAAAAGAGAGAGAGGGTTTCGACCGATTCTGGACCTCTGCAACCTCAGTAGGCACTTGAAGGTACTGAGGTTCTACATGCTGTCCCCAGCCCGTGTGTTGCAGGCCGTGTCCAGGGACCAGTGGTTTGTTATGCTGGACCTGATGGATGCGTACTTCCATGTTCCTGTTCACCCAGCTCATTGGCAGTACCTCTGATTCGCTTCGAAGGGAGGGCTTACGAATTCATGGTTCTTACCTTCGGCCTCTCCTTGGCACTCTGCAATTTCACAACGTGCATGGACGCTGTCCTGGCACTTCTCACGTACCGAGGATTGTTGATCCTCAATTACCTGGACGATTGGCTGATTGTGCCCTGACCAGGACCCAGGTCCTGTCAGACAGAGACGTGCTCCAGACCCACATCGGTGGGCTGGGCATTACTGTAAATGGCAAGTGTCATCTGATGCCCACACAGAGGGTGGCCTTCATTGGCATGGAACTGGACTCAGTCCTCATGAGAGCACGCCTGCTCAGGCAATCTTATCTTGCCTCGACTACTTTCGGCAGGGGCGGGTGGTATCCGCTCTAACCATGCCTGTTGGGCTTGCTGATGGCGGCCTCGTTGTTTATTCCCCTGGGCCTGCTCCATCTCCGGCCTCTTCAACGATGGTTCAACTCCCACCATCTGCACCCAAAGCACCACTGTCACCGCCAGCTGCAGGTAACTGCAGTGCCTCAGGGCATTGTCACTCCTTTCTCTCAGATGGGGTGGAGATGCTGAGGATGTGCCGCCGCAGGTCAGCACAGACGCCTCCCAGATCGGCTGGGGGGGGGGGGGGGGGTGACCAAGGGTAGGTCGGCCAGCGGCTGTTGGCTTCCCCCTTGGAGTGGCAGGCACATCAATACACTACAGCTCTGAGCTGTACTGCTGGCCCTGCAGTCTTTCCTTCCACTTCTGAAGGGAAGACATTTCCTGGTGAGAACGGACAACACCACAGTGATGGCTTACATCAACCATCAGGGTGGACTGAGGTCTCACCGCCTCCATATTATGGCATGGGAGCACCTTCTCTGGGCTCAGGGACATCTAAGCATTCCCCCCTTTTCCCCTGATCCAGGCTGTGCTGGACAGGACCAGGATGCCAGAGCATCGTCTGCTTCTGGTGGCCCCATACTGGCCCAGACGACCCTGGTTCAGCCTTCTCCTGTCCCTGTTGTCTGAAACACCTTGGCAACTTCTCGTGAGACCGGTCCTGCTGCCTCAGGTCGGGGGAACTCTGTGGCATCTGAGGCCGCACCGCCACAGTCTGTGGGCTTGGCCATTGAACGGCACCAATGGTCCATGTTAGGACTACAGGAGGGTGTAATGAACACCATGCAGAGTGCAAGGACGCTGGTTACAACCACGGCATACCAGTTGCGCTGGCGGTTTTTCTGCTCTTGGTGCAGTGGTATTGGTTGGTGCAGAGGTTGTGCCCGAGTCATGCGGGGTGCAGTATGTCCTCCAATACATGCAGTCTCACTTGGATGAGGGCTTGGCGGCCTCTACACTGAGAGAGTAGTTGGCCGCTATATCTGCTTACCATGCGGGGTGGATGGACAGGCCAGTGGGGTGCCATCCCTTGGTCTCCAGGTTTATGAAGGGGGTTCGTCACCTGCGTCCAGCTAGGACCCGCACAATGGCGAGCTGGGATCTGGATGTGGTCTTGGCAGATTTGGCAAAGCCGACTTTCGAACAGTTGGAGTCTGCCTCACTGAAACACCTCTATGAAGGTGGTTTTCTTGGTAGCGATTACTTCCATGAAGAGGGTGGAGCTCCATGCTCTTTCGGTAACTTCTGAGTCCTACCGGATGGACACTGGGGGAAGGAGTGTGTCTCTCCGCACTAACCCTTCATTCCTCCCAGAGGTTCTGTCAGACAGGCATGTGAACATCTGTTTTTAACCTGTCTGCTTACAACCGCCCCGGCAGTGGCAGGGGAGTCTGGGCCTCCCTTTTTATTTTATTTATTTATTTTATTTCACCTTTATTTAACCAGGTAGGCAAGTTGAGAACAAGTTCTCATTTACAATTGCGACCTGGCCAAGACAAAGCAAAGCAGTTCGACACATACAACGACACAGAGTTACACATGGAGTAAAACAAACATACAGTCAATAATACAGTATAAACAAGTCTATATACGATGTGAGCAAATGAGGTGAGATAAGGGAGGTAAAGGCAAAAAAAAAAGTAAACACAATATAGCAAGTAAAACACTGGAATGGTAGATTTGCAGTGGAAGAATGTGCAAAGTAGAAATAAAAATAATGGGGTGCAAAGGAGCAAAATAAATAAATAAATAAAATAAATACAGTAGGGAAAGAGGTAGCTGTTTGGGCTAAATTATAGGTGGGCTATGTACAGGTGCAGTAATCTGTGAGCTGCTCTGACAGTTGGTGCTTAAAGCTAGTGAGGGAGATAAGTGTTTCCAGTTTCAGAGATTTTTGTAGTTCGTTCCAGTCATTGGCAGCAGAGAACTGGAAGAAGAGGCGGCCAAAGAAAGAATTGGTTTTGGGGGTAACCAGAGAGATATACCTGCTGGAGCGCGTGCTACAGGTGTGTGATGCTATGGTGACCAGCGAGCTGAGATAAGGGGGGACTTTACCTAGCAGGGTCTTGTAGATGACATGGAGCCAGTGGGTTTGGCGACGAGTATGAAGCGAGGGCCAGCCAACGAGAGCGTACAGGTCGCAGTGGTGGGTAGTATATGGTGCTTTGGTGACAAAACGGATTGCACTGTGATAGACTGCATCCAATTTGTTGAGTAGGGTATTGGAGGCTATTTTGTAAATGACATCGCCGAAGTCGAGGATTGGTAGGATGGTCAGTTTTACAAGGGTATGTTTGGCTGCATGAGTGAAGGATGCTTTGTTGCGAAATAGGAAGCCAATTCTAGATTTAACTTTGGATTGGAGATGTTTGATGTGGGTCTGGAAGGAGAGTTTACAGTCTAACCAGACACCTAGGTATTTGTAGTTGTCCACGTATTCTAAGTCAGAGCCGTCCAGAGTAGTGATGTTGGACAGGCGGGCAGGTGCAGGCAGCGATCGGTTGAAGAGCATGCATTTAGTTTTACTTGTATTTAAGAGCAATTGGAGGCCATGGAAGGAGAGTTGTATGGTATTGAAGCTTGCCTGGAAGGTTGTTAACACAGTGTCCAAAGAAGGGCCAGAAGTATACAGAATGGTGTCGTCTGCGTAGAGGTGGATCAGAGACTCACCAGCAGCAAGAGCGACATCATTGATACATACAGAGAAGAGTCGGTCCAAGAATTGAACCCTGTGGCCCCCCCATAGAGACTCCCAGAGGTCCGGACAGCAGACCCTCCGATTTGACACACTGAACTCTGTCAGAGAAGTAGTTGGTGAACCAAGCGAGGCAATCATTTGAGAAACCAAGCATCCCTGCGGCATGCTATCCCCTGTGAGGGCACTGGCTGCCTATGTGGAGCAGACCAGCTCTTTGTCTCACTGGATCATGGACATGATTACAACAGCATACCGCCTGGCTGGCAGGCCAGTCCTGGGATCTGTGGTGGCACATTCAACACGAGGTGTGGCTGCATCCTGGGCTCTACTGAGAGGAGTGCCCTTCACTGACATCTGTGCTGCGGCCAGCTGTGCTTCCTCTTGCACCTTTGCTAGGTATTATCGGGTAAATGTGGCACCTCCCTCTGCGGTTGGTTCAGTGGTCCTGGGCGTCGTCTTCCCTTCCGGGGACTGTGCCGGGACCTCCTTCCACATTAACAGCCCCTGCGTCTCAGTCCCGCGCTTGAACTTTACCGCTGGCTGGCCAGGTCTCTCTAGCACCGACTAATCTGGTACGGGTATAACAATATATTGGAGTGATCCAATATAGTGAAACATAACGGAGGTTACGTATGTAACTCCAATCCTCTACGGTGCTAGAGGCGCCTCAAAAATGATGTAGAAAACGTGTCGCGGCCCTGGGGTCTATATATGGGGCGGACCCCAGCCGTGACACAGGTGTACACAAGAGTAAATCTGTAAATCCTCACCTCGGATGTATCCCTCTGCCGCGGAGTGATACCAATATATTTGAGTGATCCATATAGCTCACATAACTGTGGTTACATACAGTACGTAACCCTCGATGTACAGACCTAGCTTTCTCCTTCCTCTGAGCTCTAGCTATGGGGATTGTAGCCTACTGTTAGAGACAAATTCATGAATTTACCCAAATGGCACTTTCACAGTCTGGCATTGTGGCCAAGAAATGTTATGTTTATGTCTACCCCACTATCGGTTTGGCACTGTTCACACTTTCAAACCTGCTGTCCCACCATGTGGGTCCCTCTCAAGCTGTAAGAGTTACATAACCAATGATATGTCAACCAGACACAAACACAACAACAACTGGAACATGAAAAGCTGTGACAGATGCAAATGAAGCTAGAACAGACTGAAGCTAGAACAGCTAGAACAGACTGAATCTAGAACAGACTGAAGCTAGAACAGACTGAAGCTAGAACAGCTAGAACCGACTGAAGCTAGAACAGACTGAACAGACTGAAGCTAGAACAGACTGAAGCTAGAACAGCTAGAACCGACTGAAGCTAGAACAGACTGAAGCTAGAACAGTTAGAAAAAACTGAAGCTAGATCAGCTAGAACAGACTGAACAGACTGAAGCTAGAACAGATTGAAGCTAGAACAGCTAGAACAGACAGAAGCTAGAACAGCTAGAACAGACTGAAGCTAGAATAGACTGAAGCTAGAACAATTAGATAAAACTGAAGCTAGATCAGCTAGAACAACTAGAACAGACTGAAGCTAGAATAGACTGAAGCTAGAACAGTTAGATAAAACTGAAGCTAGATCAGCTAGAACAACTAGAACAGACTGAAGCTAGAACAGACTGAAGCTAGAACAGCTAGAACAGACTGAAGCTAGAATAGACTGAAGCTAGAACAGACTGAAGCTAGAACAGCTAGAACAGACTGAAGCTAGAATAGACTGAAGCTAGAACAATTGGACAGACTGAGTAAACAAAGACAGCATAAAGAGAAGGGTAGACTGTGGTTGGCTGTAAAAGTGTAATAGTGAAAGGTTGCTTTGTGACCTTTTGGGGTCGGGATGCTTTGCATCCAGTTTGCATTCCTCCATCATAGTAATGTAGAGCGTGGGAGCGGAAGACTACTTATCTCTACTGTGGTGCAGTCTGGTCTTGTAGACTAGACGTAACATAGTAAACGTAAATCCGGCACACTCAAACGAGTATGATTTTTTTTTTGGCAAGTCGGTTAGGAAATCTACTTTGTGCATGACACAAGTCACTTTTTCCAACAATTGTTTACAGACAGACTATTTCACTTATAATTCACTGTATCACAATTCCAGTGGGTCAGAAGTTTACTTACACTAAGTTGACTGTGCCTATAAACAGCTTGGAAAATTTCAGAAAATTATGTCATGGCTTTAGAAGCTTCTGGTAGGCTAATTTACATAATTTGAGTCAATTGGAAGTGTACCTGTGGATGTATTTCAAGGCCTACCTTCAAACTCAGTGCCTCTTTGTTTGACATCATGGGAAAATCAAAAGAAATCAGCCAAGACCTCAGAAAAAATATTGGAGACCTCCATAAGTCTGGTTCATCCTTGGGAGCAATTTCCAAATGCCTGAAGGTACCACGTTCATCTGTACGAACAATAGTACGCAAGTATAAACACCATGGGACCACGCAGCCTTCATACCGCTCAGGAAGGAGATGCGTTTTGGAAGGAGATGAACGTACTTTGGTGCGAAAAGTGCAAATCAATCCCAGAACAACAGCAAAGTACTTTGTGAAGATGCTGGAGGAAACAGGTACAAAAGTATCTATATCCACAGTAAAACGAGTCCTATATCGACATAACCTGAAAGGCCGCACAGCAAGAAGGAGCCACTGCTCCAAAACTGCCATAAAAAAGCCAGCCTGTGGTTTGCAACTGCACATGGGGACAAAGATCATACTTTTTGGAGAAATGCCCTCTGGTCTGATGAAAGAAAAATAGAACTGTTCGGCCATCATTATGTTTGGAGGAAAAAGGGGGAAGCTTGCAAGCCAAAGAATACCATCCCAAACGTGAAGCACAGGGGTGGCAGCACCATGTTGTGGTGGTGCTTTGCTGCAGGAGGGACTGGTGCACTTCACAAAATAGATGGCATCCTGAGGGAGGGTAAATTATGTGGACATTTTGAAGCAACATCTCAAGACATCAGTCAGGAAGTTACAGCTTGGTCGCAATTTGGTCTTCCAAATGGACAATGACCCCAAGCATACTTCCAAAGTTGTGGAAAAATGGCTTAAGGATAACAAAGTCAAGGTATTATAGTGGCCATCATAAAGCCCTGACCTCAATCCCATAGAAAATTAATGGGCAGAACTGAAAAAGCGTGTGACAGCAAGGAGGCCTACAAACCTGACTCAGTTACACCAGCTCTGTCAGGAGGAATGGGCCAAAATTCACCCAACTTATTGTGGGAACAATTTAAAGGCAATGCTATCAAATACTAATTGAGTGTATGTGAACTTCTGACCCACTGGGAATGTGAAAGAAATAAAAGCTGAAATAAATCATTCTCTGTACTATTATTCTGACATTTCACATTCTTAAAATCAAGTGGTGATCCTAACTGACCTAAGACAGAGATTTTTTGCAAGGATTAAATGTCAGGAATTGTGAAAAAGTGAGTTTAAATGTATTTGGCTAAGGTGTATGTAAACTTCCGTCTTCAATTGTACCATACGAAATGTAAGTGTCTCGGATTTACGTACAGACTAACACGAAATGCTCTGGGATCAGGTTGTGCGGTGAAATGTGATATTTACCTACTCCTACTCTCTCCACCCACTCTTTCTCTCTGGTTTTCTCTCACCATCTCTCTATCACGCTTGGTCTCTGTCTGTCATTCTCATTATCTTTCTTTCTCAATCTGAATATCTCTCTCTCTGTCTATGTCTGTCATTCTCATTATCTTTATTTCTCAATCTGAATATCTCTCTCTCTCTCTCTCTCTCTCTCATTTCCCCCTCTCATGATCTGTGTCACAAGTGTGTTTTTACCTCTATGTTATCATGGGGCACAGAGGGATGGTTATTCCCCAGGCATCTATTATATGTTCATAGTATAACAACGTCATTGCACTTTTCCTCTGAGGTTTGTTCTTTTGCATTTCATTCTTACTGCTCTTACTCAAATGTGTCTGTTACGGTAGTGGCATACTTATTTGTGTACGTAAAGAATACCTCCTAAAATGACGTTTTTTAAATTCTGTTATATTCTATTCTGTTATATTCTATTCTATTCTGTTCTATTCTGTTCTATTCTGTTATATTATATTCTGTTCTATTCTATTCTGTTCTATTCTGTTCTGTTATATTCTATTCTATTCTGTTCTGTTATATTCTGTTATATTCTGATCAATTTGGTTCTATTCTATTCTGTTCTATTCTGTTCTGTTATATTCTATTCTGTTATATTCTATTCTATTCTGTTATATTCTGTTATATTCTGTTATATTATATTCTGTTCTATTCTATTCTGTTCTATTCTGTTCTGTTATATTCTATTCTATTCTGTTCTGTTATATTCTGTTATATTCTGTTCAATTTGGTTCTATTCTATTCTGTTCTATTCTATTATATTGATTGTAGCTATACCCATGCTATTATTCTTCTACTCTGGCATTAGTGGGTATACCTGAGTTATGGCAGGAGTTGCAAAAGTCCTCTGTGGGCCTTTCAGAGCTGACTGGGCTGTCTCTCTGAGTGGAGGAGTTTGACACCTCTGCAGGGGTACCCCCTAATTAATGTCAAGGCCCTGTTCATAAAGCTGTGGCATGATGATGTGTGAACAATAATATGCCACTAAGTCACCTACTACTGTACAGCTACATCACCCCTCCCTCCCACCCTCCCTCCCTTTCCTCCTCCCTCGCTTTCTCCCTCCCTGGCCAAGAATCAGCCCAATCAAATGCTGGGTACTTTTCAGCACTAAGTACAGTACACATCCAACAGTATAAATGGGACAGTAACAGACAGACTAATAGCAATGAAAGAGAAAGTGATGAAAGAAATTGACAGGATGTTGGGGTTCGGTGTTGTAATCCCTGGCAATGAAGCCAGAGAGTGTGTTTCCGCCATGGTAGCTTCTATTTTAAAAAAAATGCCTCTGACAGGCTATGCATGAACCCAGTGCACCTGAAAAAAGTACTGCTAAGGCCACACCACCATGAAACTACAGAACAGCCTGGTGCAAAAGTGGTCAGCATTGTTGATGAAAAATGTGGATTCTGGCAAATTCCTCTCGATGAGAAATATTCTAAACTAACCACATTCATGTATCCTGTTGGAAGGTTCAGGTTACTCCACTGGCAGTGAGGTCTTCCAGAGATCGATGGAGTAGCTGTTTGTTGGGCAGCCATGTGAGATTGTGGTGGATGAAATCCTGGTGTGGGGAGGCCCACTAGGTAAACACGATGAGCCCCTCAAGCAGGTCCTCAACAGGATTAGGGCTGTCAACTTGAAGCTGAATCCAGAGAAGGGCAGATCTCCATGAGGTTCCTTACGGCGGTCACCTTCTCATAGCCGACGAGGTGAAACCTCACCCAGAAATAAGACAGAGGCCATCAGGCAGAAGAGAAGCAGGCCCTGCAGCAGCAGGTGACGGGCCCCTCCGCCAGCTCCTCCATCAGGACACTGAATGGTGCTGGTAGGAGCAACATGACCCTGCCTTCACCAAACTGAAAGAACTGCTGTCCAGCACAGCAGTGCTCCAGTACTATGATGTGGGCTGCAGTGGGCAAACCAGTGGTCCTATCTGCAGATGCGTCCCAGCATGGTCTCGGAGCAGTATGTTTATAACAAATCAAATCATATTGTATTAGTCACATGCGCAGAATACAACTGGTGTAGACCTTACAGTGAAATGCTTACTTACAAGCCCCTAACCAACAATGCAGTTTAAAAAATCACAGATAAGAATAAGAGATAAAAGTAACAAGTAATTTAAGAGCAGCATTGAAATAACAATAGCGAGACTATATACAGGGGGTACAAATACAGAGTTAATGTAGGCCAGTGGTGTTTGCATCAAGAGCACAGACGGAGACTGAGACAGTTATGCTCAGATAGAGAAAGAGATGTTGAACCTTGTTTCACCTGTGTTACGCTCAGATAGAGAAAGAGATGTTAACCCTTGTTTTCGCCTGTGTTACGCTCAGATAGAGAAAGAGATGTTGACCCTTGTTTTCGCCAGTGTTACGCTCAGATAGAGAAAGAGATGTTAACCCTTGTTTTCGCCTGTGTTACGCTCAGATAGAGAAAGAGATGTTGACCCTTGTTTTCGCCTGTGTTACGCTCAGATAGAGAAAGAGATGTTAACCCTTGTTTTCACCTGTGTTACGCTCAGATAGAGAAAGAGATGTTGACCCTTGTTTTCACCTGTGTTACGCTCAGATAGAGAAAGAGATGTTGAACCTTGTTTTCACCTGTGTTACGCTCAGATAGAGAAAGAGATGTTAACCCTTGTTTTCACCTGTGTTACGCTCAGATAGAGAAAGAGATGTTGACCCTTGTTTTCACCTGTGTTACGCTCAGATAGAGAAAGAGATGTTGAACCTTGTTTTCACCTGTGTTACGCTCAGATAGAGAAAGAGATGTTGACCCTTGTTTTCACCAGTGTTACGCTCAGATAGAGAAAGAGATGTTGACCCTTGTTTTCGCCTGTCAGAAGTTTCATGATTTCATATACGGGCGAACAGTGGTGGTAGAGACAGACCACCAACATCTGAGCACTATCCTGCGGAAGCCTCTTGCACTGCATCCTCACATCTGCAAGAGATCATGATGAGGCTTCAACGCTACAATGGATGTGGTTTACAAAAGAAGCAAGAAGCTGTTTGTAGCTGAAGCGGTACAGTGTACAGCTCCTTCCCTCCCTCCCTCCCTGACTGAGTATCAGCCCAATGGAATGCTAAGCGCTATGTACAGTACACATCCAATAGCATCAATTTGACAGTGACAGACAGATTATTGATATTTCGATGCCCCACAACATCAATCAAAGGTACCGGCACAGAGAGAAAAGAAACGACAGATATGTAGATTGTCCAATAGCATAAATCAATAGTTGTGTGGACATTAAGAAAAGAGGAATGACATTTGTTGGGAGGCCCAGTAGCATCACTCTGTAATTACTGACACACAGTGAAAGGAGAAATGACAGATATGTTGACGTCAACAGAACTAATATCCCCCAGGTTGGCTTTGGAGTGGGGGTGGAAACTTCCTGGAATGTTCAATAAATTGGAGGTGTCAGAGTTATGGTTGCCTCTGGCTCTCTTTTTGACAGAGGGAACTATGAACGTTCCCAATTTGAGCTGTGTGCCAACAGCCACGACTGTAAACTCTGTCAAAAACAGTTATGGAATGAATGCACTGGGCTGTTGACCTGTTTAGAAGGCAGCCTTGTGTACTGCACGTATGCCTTTCTCTCATCTGTCTGACTGGATTGAAAAAGTGTGAGTGTGTGTTTGAATGCAGCACACCAAATGCAGAGTACCTTTCCACTCAGTCCCCCCTCTCACCTTCCCCAATCTCTCTGCTCTGCTCTCTCGCCTCCTTTCTCTCCTTCCCTCCCCCTCTCCCAGCTCCCTCTAGGCTACTTCTTTCTTATTCTCTCTTCTTCCCTCCCCCTCTACTTATCTCTTAGCTTCTCTCTCCTTCCCTCCCCCTCTATTTATCTCTTAGCTTCTCTCTCCTTCCTTCCCCCTCTACTTATCTCTTAGCTTCTCTCTCCTTCCCTCCCCCTCTACTTATCTCTTAGTTTCTCTCTCCTTCCCTCCCCCTCTACTTATCTCTTAGCTTCTCTCTCCTTCCCTCCCCCTCTACTTATCTCTTAGCTTCTCTCTCCTTCCCTCCCCCTCTACTTATCTCTTAGCTTCTCTCTCCTTCCCTCCCCCTCTACTTATCTCTTAGCTTCTCTCTCCTTCCCTCCCCCTCTACTTATCTCTTAGCTTCTCTCTCATTCCCTCCCTCTCTCACTCCTCTCTTATGTTCTCTACACTCCTCCTCTATTAAACCATACTCTCTCCCATGTGAGTAATACAGAGGTCCAAGTGGAGGTTCTGGTGATTTTTCAGGGTCAAATGCAGTGAATGACCACAAGGAAAAGCATGCATGCATCCAACAGAAACCCAGCTCCAAATCTGCAATCTTGCCTACATTATAAAACAAGTGCATGTTGACTACACAGTTTTGCAAGCTATGTGGTATAGTATAGAATGATGTGTGCACTTAATGCAAAAAGTTTGAAAACATGCCATGTATAACCAGTTTAAAAGGTTCATAATTACTAAGAACCAATTTCACTTTTTCTCCCAAAGTAAGGAGACGAAAGTCAACTGAAAGTCGAAGGAGCGCACACACTCAAAAGCTTTCCAGCAGCGATAAGCGAGCCCAAGCTCGAGCTCCGCTATACAACAACAGCTTGGGAGGAAACATCACGTGGTGACACATCTCCGGGACTGACGTCATCGCCCCCATCTCCAAGCAACCTCTCCATCAGCACTCGCGTCACCGCGCGCCGAGCCGCACGGTTGCCTGGCAACCTCTGCCTTGCGCTTGCGCCCAGGCTTGTGCTTCGCTCGAAGTTCTGACGCGAGTGTGACGTTAATGAGGTGGGTATCAATTTGTTAGCCTATAGCAGCGAGAGAGGAGGAGTTTCCCATGAACACTGTGGCTGTCTGCATTCCACAGGAGCGCACAGGCAGACCGAACAGTGCGGTAGCCGGGGTTGTGACCGGCCAAATTAACCTGTAAATAGTTCTAACTGATACGGCTGGCACACTTTAGTGTACACTTCAGTGTACATTTATGTAGATATTTCTTTAAAAGAAGGAAAATAAAAAAAGTGAAATGCTGTTTTTCATTATACTTTTCTCATATTTACTGCAACTAATATCCTTATAGAATGACTTGTATAGCTGTCTGTAACAACCGATTAAACTGTGAGAGGAGCTGGTGCACCTACATCCAATAAGGTAAGACACGGCAATGCTCTTATGATTCTTTGGAAAAATCTGGTTTGTATTTCAAAGTGGATCTATAATGGACATATATAATAATGTTTTATTTATTTATTGAGACCGTTTTTATTTGTTTTACTCGGGCAGCCTGTGTGCGCGGAGCTGCCATTGCCATTTTCTTAACACTTAACAATTCTGTATTGTGTGTTATGTTATAAATGTCTACATGTCTATTAAGCATAGACTTTTCATATTTGGGCATGTTTAGTATGACGCCAACGCTTCAAAAGACGTATTTAATAGAATTAATATATGGTTAGAGCAGTATTTCAATTTAGTGCAAACTTGAAGATTTGACAGACATGAAATGATGTGCTCTATCTTGAATTATTTTGTGCATGATGATGCAATGGAAATGTTAATTCAGAATCTTTGCGTTTTTTTTTATAGTAATTGTGGAAGAACTACGCCTAGTTAAATGTGTAGCCTAATGATTATAATTATAACGTTATTATCAATAATGACAATAATACATTGATAATGTAATGCATTAGGCCTAACAAATGATAACACACAAATAATAGGCCTACAATAAAAAATAAAACAATGCCATTAATCATAGACGTATGCGCATTTGATATTTCAAATTTGTACTTTTGTAACGCAGGTACTACACACAATTTTTATCCTATCCTTTGGAATATAATAATCATCATGGTGATCATGACGGAGAGCAGCCAGGGGGCCCAGCCCAACCATACCCAGGGAAGGCCTCTCCAGGTCGGCTTCTATGAGATCATAAGCACGCTGGGGAAAGGAAACTTTGCCGTGGTCAAACTGGCAAGGCACAAAGTCACCAAAACACAGGTCAGCATCCCAAATCTTTCATTACCAATGGTTCCATGTCATATTTTATTCATTTCTAAATCACACGAACACATCTGAAAAGAACAAAAACATTTGGTAGAATCATATCAGCCTCTCACAGTGCATTTGTCCTGGATATAGTAGACCTTATCGTGTGTTTACAGTTTGCTGTGTTGGTTGGTTGTCCACTGCCAGGTGGCCATAAAGATCATTGACAAGACGAGACTAAACCCATCCAACCTAGAGAAGATCTACAGGGAGGTCCAGATAATGAAGCTGCTTAACCACCCCCATATCATCAAACTCTACCAGGTGTGTGTTGTTTCTATTATGATCCACTGTTCCACTGGGGGGGGTCTGTTATTTTAGGTGTGTTGACTGACACGCTATCCATCATGGATATTGCTGAGTGACTGGGCTGTGTGTTTGGCTATGTGTCCACAGAGAGACACAAGAGCTGAGTGGGTGCCGGGGACGAATAACACATGCACAGTAAACAAGAGAGGTAGAGGGCCTATTATTTGTATATATTTTTTATTTGACCTTTATTGAACTTAAAGGACAAGGAGTAGGGATGGACGTGTGGTGGCTTGGAAGAGATGAAATGTATGGCTGAAATGGAAAGGAAGGTTTCACTGTTTGTGTTATGGTACATACACTGGGTTTATACACACACACGTCTTTTTTCAATCAGCAGTTTTCTGCCCTTTGTTCAGTTCTGTGCTGTTTTGCTGGTTTTGAGGATTACTGGATGTCCGGATTTAAGAGGGTGACTGCTGAGGGATTTAAGAGGGTGACTGCTGAGGGATTTAAGAGGGTGACTGCTGAGGGATTTAAGAGGGTGACTGCTGAGGGATTTAAGAGGGTGACTGCTGAGGGATTTAAGAGGGTGACTGCTGAGATTGCGAAATTGTGTTCCCTTCCACACCCAAAATCCTGGGGAAAGATCTTATTAGAAGGTCCCCCCCTCTCCCACACACACACACACACACACACACAAACACACACACACACACACACACACACACACACACACACACACACACACACACACACACACACACACACATACATACACGCACACGCACACGCACACACAACGCTTTGAGTTGGACAGGAAAGCCTGATGTGTCATATGTCTTCCAGAGGACGAGCCACCACTGTGAGCAAATTAGTACTGAGGGATAGTCCTCCTAAAGCTAATCAGCATTTCCAATCAGGGCTCACAGGGCCAGATCTGACAGTGCTGCTGGGGAAAGCCAGGGAAACTTCTCACTTAGGACGAGTCACTGGATGACTAATGGCTCTGAGCCGGGTCGTCCCCCCCCCCCCCCCCCCCCCCTGTGACACCCCCTCATCTGCCCACTGAGGGGGAGGTGTAGTGCAGTAAAGGCAACCTTGTGATCCGGAGGTCACATCCTCTCCCTCTCATCCTTCTGTTACACTAACAAACAGTGGGGGATTGGAAATGAGGCAGACAATTGCATTGAAAAAAGCCACAATCTATTTGCAATATTAAAGCTGATGCACCACCACCAAAAAAAAAAACTCAAAAACAACACCAAAGTATTGAACCTCGACCTTTAGATATGCTGACCTTTAGATACTGAATGCTCTTTTGTGAACAAAATGACACTTTTTTCTACTTCTGGAGATGACCACAGCCTGTTGTCTATTTCTCTTTCTTTCTTTCTTTCTCTTTCTTTATTTTTCTCTCTCATTCACACACTCCCCCACACACCACTCTTCAAGGGGCCAGTATGAGGGGCCCTTGACGTGCCAGACCACTTCCCTGGAAGCCTGTATGACATCAGCAGCACCTCTAGGGTGAGAAGGACAAAGAGTGGTGCTCATCTCTCTCAGACGAAGACTAGAGACTATGTGGAGCGTCTGTGTATCCCTAACCATTACGGCTGCCCAGGACCTCTCTGTCTCTCACGCAGTTAGAAAAATTAAAGAGAAACTGGTTTGGAAATTAAACGAGGCTTTGAAATGACTGCCATTGTTGTTGATTCGTGACTTAGCTAGCGTTAGGTTTTGGTTTATTGAGTCCTGGCAGTGATGTTAATCAGGCTTTCATTCCTAAGAAGTGGTAGTGACACAACATTCCCAACAACAACAACTGGTGACAGACAACACAGTTTAGTGGGAACACGGGTTTGAACTGTTGTGTGTGTTTTTGCCTGTGTGGACTCTTGTTCGTATCGTGTTCGTGTCCTATAAATAAAGAGCATACAGGAAGTGCCTGTCATCTCTGTTATGCAACAGTTCATATCATGGAAAGTCAGCATGCCCAGTGTGTGTGTGTGACAGAAGTTATGGAACAGGAAGGGGGTAGTGTGGTCAGAGGAAAATGAAGGTTGCCAGAAAATGTCCCCAGTGCTCAGTCCTGGCTCTGCTAAAACACTCACGGAGTGAAAAGTTCTCTCTCCTCACGTCATCACGGTATGTTTGTGTGTGTATACTTTTAGCTAACTTCTCTTCTATGTCTCTCTTTGTGTTTCTCTTAGGTAATGGAGACTAAAGATATGCTGTACATTGTGACAGAATACGCCAAAAATGGAGAGATGTTCGGTGAGGATCAAATAAAATATCCCTTTGTTGTAACCTGTGTTGGGCACAGTGGAGGCTGCTGAGGGGAGGATAGCTCATAATAATGGCTGGACTAGAGTCAATGGACTGGTATCAAACACATCGAAGACGTGGTTTCCAGACGTTTGATACCAGTCCATTGACTCCATTCCAGACGTTATTATGAGCCATCCTCCCCTCAGCAGCCTCCACTGGCTGTGCAGTATCTTTTTAGGTAATAAAAGGGGTAAAATAGATATGAAGTTCGTCCCTCACCCAGGATGTATAAATGGTTTAGGCATCTGAGTCTAAAACGCCCTTTCTCTCTCTCTCCCTCTCTCTCCCTCTTGTCCTCCAGACTACTTGACCTCAAACGGGCGCATGAGCGAGGACGAGGCGCAGAAGAAGTTCGGGCAGATTCTGACGGCAGTGGATTACTGCCACAGGCACCACATCGTTCACAGAGACCTCAAAACTGAGAATCTACTGCTGGATGCCAACATGAACATCAAACTGGCCGGTGAGTCTGTCTGGGAGATAACACGAACATCAAACTGGCCGTGAGTCTGTCTGGGAGATAACATGAACATCAAACTGGCTGTGAGTCTGTCTGGGAGATAATAGATAGCAGACTCCCCTCTATCCTTTATGGTTCTCTACGTGATTCCCAGACTTCTTAATCTCTCTACTGAAGAGAATACCTGCATCACTGTAATTAAAAGATTGTTACTGGGTCTGAGTGCTAATGAATTGCCAACTGCCAAGAACTAGAAGGTTCTTTATGGTGAAATAGCAGGGTCATAGCAGGCCTGATCTGATGCCACAGAGAGCCAGGGTGACAATCTGTATTCAGTAAACACACACACACAAACAAACACACACACACTGCCAGAAAGCAAGACAGTGCCCAGCGGGTCAACCTCAGTGCCTCATTGTGGCAGGACAATCAGAGCTCTGTGTCAGAGCCCAGGGTGATATTAGCTCAGATGCTATCTGGCCTTTTATCTGTCATTATGTGATTAACATTACGCAATATCAACAAGAAAAAACTCTGTAGCCAGCAGGGAATACAGGACTCAAACAACCACGAGTTTCACAAACTAACCAATCTCTTTCTCCTTCCCGTTCAGACTTTGGATTCGGTAACTTCTACAACGCAGGCGAGCCCCTGTCTACGTGGTGCGGCAGCCCCCCTTACGCAGCACCCGAGGTGTTCGAGGGGAAGGAGTACGAAGGGCCACAGTTGGATATCTGGGTAAGGGCTGACAGGGAAACTGTACACAATGTGTTTTGAACCGTAGTTCTACCATCTTCATGTCAAACCAATGAATAGTGAAGTAAAGGGAGAGGCCATTTGTTGACGTTCTCCTCCTGGTGTCTCTCCTCTAAAGAGTCTGGGTGTGGTTCTGTACGTTCTCGTGTGCGGTTCCCTTCCGTTCGACGGGCCCAGCCTCCCTGCTCTCAGACAGAGAGTCACAGAGGGGCGCTTCAGAATCCCCTTCTTCATGTCTCAAGGTACCCATCACACCATGGCAACCACACAGTGACACATTTCATAGTGTGATTGAACTGATACATTGATTGATAAAGTGACTGGTTTATATTATATAAAAGCATATGCTGTAGCATCAGACTGACCTTGCTTTCCCTTCTATCGCCCTCCCTACCTCCCTTCTCCCTCCCTATCTCTCCCTCCCTTCTCCCTCCATTCTCCCTCCCTCCTTTCTCCCTCTTCCTCCCTCTTTATTCCCCGCAGACTGTGAGAACCTGATCCGTAGGATGCTGGTGGTAGACCCAGCTAAGAGGATCAGTGTGGCCCAGATCAAGCAGCACCGCTGGATGCTGGCTGACCCCACAGCTCTTCACCAGACCCTCAGCATGACCCTTCCCCTCACAGACTACAACTCTAACCTGGGGGACTACAGCGAGCCTGTCCTGGGCATCATGCAAACCCTGGGCATTGACCGCCACAGGACCATTGAGGTGAGTGGCTTATTGGTTGATGTGTTAATTGGTTGATTGGTTAATTGGTTTATTGGTGTTATTGTCCTAAAAGGTGGATTAGAGGAGGGTAGGAGTGAGTGGAGCTGGGCCGTTATATAGGTTACAGGTTATAGGTTATGGGTTATAGGTTATGTGTTATAGGTTATGGGTTATAGGTTACAGGTTGTAGGTTATGTGTTATAGGTTATGGGTTATAGGTTACAGGTTATAGGTTATGTGTTATAGGTTACAGGTTGTAGATTACAGGTTATAGGTTATGTGTTATAGGTTATGTGTTATAGGTTATGTGTTATAGGTTATGGGTTATAGGTTACAGGCTGTAGATTACAGGTTATAGGTTATGTGTTATAGGTTATGTGTTATAGGTTATGGGTTATAGGTTACAGGTTATGGGCTATAGGTCACAGGTTATAGGCTATGGGTTATAGGTTATGGGTTATAGGTTACAGGTTGTAGGTTACAGGTTATAGGTTATGGGTTATAGGTTATGTGTTATAGGTTATAGGTTATGGGTTATGGGTTATAGGTTATGTGTTATAGGTTATGTGTTATAGGTTATGTGTTATAGGTTACAGGTTATGGGTTATGGGTTATAGGTTATAGGTTATAGGTTACAGGTTATGGTTATGGGTTATAGGTTATAGGTTATAGGTTATGTGTTATAGGTTACAGGTTATGGGTTATGGGTTATGGGTTATAGGTTATGTGTTATAGGTTATGGGTTATAGGTTACAGTTTGTAGGTTATGTGTTATAGGTTATGGGTTATAGGTTACAGGTTATAGGTTATGTGTTATAGGTTATAGGTTACAGGTTGTAGATTACAGGTTATAGGTTATGTGTTATAGGTTATGTGTTATAGGTTATGGGTTATAGGTTACAGGTTGTAGATTACAGGTTATAGGTTATGTGTTATAGGTTATGTGTTATAGGTTATGTGTTATAGGTTACAGGTTATGGGTTATGGGTTATGGGTTATAGGTTATAGGTTACGGGTTATGGTTATGGGTTATAGGTTATAGGGTATGTGTTATAGGTTACAGGTTATGGGTTATGGGTTATGGGTTATAGGTTATGTGTTATAGGTTATGGGTTATAGGTTACAGTTTGTAGGTTATGTGTTATAGGTTATGGGTTATAGGTTACAGGTTATAGGTTATGTGTTATAGGTTATAGGTTACAGGTTGTAGATTACAGGTTATAGGTTATGTGTTATAGGTTATGTGTTATAGGTTATGGGTTATAGGTTACAGGTTGTAGATTACAGGTTATAGGTTATGTGTTATAGGTTATGTGTTATAGGTTATGTGTTATAGGTTACAGGTTATGGGTTATGGGTTATGGGTTATAGGTTATAGGTTACGGGTTATGGTTATGGGTTATAGGTTATAGGGTATGTGTTATAGGTTACAGGTTATGGGTTATGGGTTATAGGTTATAGGTTACGGGGTATGGGTTATAGGTTATAGGTTATGGGTTATGGTTATGGGTATTAGGTTATGGGTTATGGTTATGGGTTATAGGTTATATGTTACGGGTTATGGTTATGGGTTATAGGTTATAGGTTATGGGTTACAAGTTACAGGTTATAGGTTATGGGTTATACAGATCACATAGTACCACAGGAATACAGTATTTGGAGTATACTGTAAAGACTGAGGTAGTGGGGTTGGGTACTGGGTTGAAAGTGGTGGGGCTTTGAGACAGTTAGTCATGTCTGGCAGTAGAGCAGGGTATGTTATGCTGCCTCCCAGGCAGGCACCACAGTCAAACACACCCTGGATCCCTGTACACCTGGGGGACTTAATACTCATTTTGTAGGGAGAATTAGGGGGATAACTGGCATCTGCTTTTAAAGCCTGACACAGTTAGCGGTGAGTAGATGAGCTCCAACAGCAGTCTCTCATGAGATCAGTCTGGGTGAACGCAGTCTGACGGGCTACAGACCTATCTGAGAGAGAAATATATGTAGAGAGAGTGAGAGAGACAAACAGGGAGAGGAACAGTGAAAAGCTGGCTAATACAGCCCCTTATATTATGATACCCTTTGGACCAAAATGGCTGACTAACATGTCCTTCTGTTCTGCCCCAGTCTCTGCAGAGCAGCAGCTACAACCACTTCTCAGCCATCTACTACTTACTGTTGGAGAGGATCAGGGAGCACCGAGCCCAGCAGCTCAGCCGTCAGTGTGGACCCTGGAACCAGAGACCCAGGAGCACCTCTGACTCCGGTACCCCAGAGGTCATCATGGAGGACAGCTTCAGACCTTCAGCCTACCCCATTCAATGCAAGAGTACCCCTCCCATGCACGCGGAGATGGAATATGACCAAGGTGCATTGTTCCAACGTGTGGTGTTCCCGGTGGAAGCCAGTCTGAACCGACTGCTGTGTAACCGCTCCATCTCCCCCAACAGCCTGGTGGAGACCAGCATCAGTGAAGAGGTGCGGCCCCGCGACCTGGAGGAGGAGGTCACACACACCTGCTCGGCCCTCGTCCTGCCCACCACCACCTCCCGGCGACACACCCTGGCCGAGGTCTCTGCTCGCTTCCACCAGTGCAACCCCCCCTGCATCGTTGTCAGCCCCTCCGATGGTGCGTCGTCTGACAGCTGTCTGAGGTCCTCGTCCACCCCCAACCCCGCTCTGCACCCCGCTGTAGGTGGCCTGTCAGCCGTGCTGGCCATTGGGACTGAGCCTGGGGCACTGGTCCCCGCCGATAGCCCACCGGCCCTCTCCTGTCACCTCCTCCCCCAGGCTCAGGCTGCCAGCTTCCAAGAGGGCCGCAGAGCCTCCGACACCTCCCTGACACAAGGTATGGATGATGTCAGTTTATAGCCATTAGGTATGCATCAGTCCCATCATCCTCATCATCATCATTACTACAGAGAAATGTATCAGTCACATCATCATCTAACCAATCGTCTGCCTGTCTCTCTCTCTGTGCACCTCCCCAGGTCTGAAAGCCTTCCGCCAACAGCTGAGAAAGAACACGCGCACTAAAGGCCTTCTGGGTCTGAATAAGATCAAAGGTCTGGCGAGGCAGGTCTGCCCTCCGACCTCCGACCGCAGTAGCCGTGGCACCTGGGGATCATTAGGCCCCACCATCAGTGAGCACCGCAGCATGCTGGAGGAAGTTCTGCACCAGCAAAGGTAAGAGGGAGACACACACAACCTTACACACGCACCTGCACATAAATACAATCACAGACACGTAGTCACCGTAAGTGTCATTCTAACCCCACCTCTCTGTCTCTGTTTACAGGATGCTCCAGATCCAGCACAAGCCCCAACCTCAGCCTCCTTGGCCAGCACCTACCCAGAATCCCCCGCTCTTCCTGACCCAGCAGCAGCCCCCCTCCCCCACCTCAGTCTTCGCCGCCCCCTCCACCCTGTTCGACAACCCCGCCCCCTCCCTCCTCCAGGGGGAACCCCAACACACCCTGCCCTCCCACCAGAGCCCCCTGGCTCTCCAGCATGCCTTCTGGCAGCAACCTCTGGAGTTATCTTCACCCTCCTATGGCTCCTCTTCCTCCTGCTCCTCCTCTTCCTCCTGCTCCTCCTCTTCCTCTCTCTCCCCTGTGGGTACTGCTGCTTACCTCCTCGAGGCTCGACTGCACATAAGCCAGCAGTCCAGCCTCTACCTCGAGACCAACCTCTACCACCAGACCAACCCCCAGGACCAAGCCCAGGACCAGACCCAGGCTTTCACCAAGGGCCCCTTCCCCCTCATGCCTATGCAGGGGATGTGGAGTCTGGATTCAGCCTCCGGGAGAGAGTCTGAGATGCAGGAGCTGGGCTGCGGTGGACAGCAGCAGCTGAGAAGCTGTGTGATGGTGAAGTAATGGGGGGAAAGAAAGGAGAAGCAGAAAACAACAACTTCTTATTGGAACAGAGTGATTGTTCTGCATGAGGACAAAATGTCCTGGTGATGTCATCACTGATGGACAGGAAGGGTAAGCGCTTTTTGACAGTGGGAACAGAACTTTGAGACGTGGAGCTTCTCACAGACCATCAGATGATGAGCAGATGACGACAGATCAGATCCTCTAAAAGTGTGAAAAGAGAACAATTGGGTAGAAAAACTGAGCAAAGTGGAGATAGATTTTTTTAAACTGATGCAAGTCACAAATCTACACTCTTGAACAACATGCAAACACACATCTAGTTGTGTGTGTCTGTGTGTGATCACATAAGCTGAGAATTAAGCAATAACCAAACTCTGGAGTGACGGCTCTGAGGTCTCATCCGAACCCCCAGAGAAGCAATAAAGGTCTGGGACCCCCTCAACACAACAGGGGACCTCCGTTCCTCTCCTTTGTCCCTGATGGGGACCCCAACTCACCCCTGTCCCGCTGGGGAGGGGTGAGTGAAGGACTAGTCTTGAAACCCCAACGAGGACTGGTATCAATGTACCATACTAGATCATTTAAGACCTATTTCAACAGTTTCATTTTTATTTTTTTCATCAAGTTTGAAAACAGGAGGATCCAGTCTTCCTGATTTTGTTTTGTGTTACTTTTCCAGTTTTGCTCACTGTATATAGACCTTAATTACTTATTACTTATTGTTTTCACTTAATTAGAAAAGACCAAAGTTATTTCTTTATTTTTACTTTGTTTGTCTTTTGGAGAAGATATGACTTATTGGTCACATACACATGTTTAGCAGGTGTTATTGTGGGTGTAGCGAAATGCTTGTGTTCTTAGCTCCAGCAGTGCAGTAATATCTAACCATACACAACAATACACACCAATCTAAAAGTAAAAGAATGGAATTTAGAAATATAGTAACATTAGGAGTAGGAGTATATTGGTGTTATAATTATATATATATATATACACACATATATATATACACATATATACAGTACCAGTCAAAAGTTTGGACACACCTATTCATTCCAAGGTTTTTCTTTCTTTTTACTATTTTCTACATTGTAGAATAATAGTGAAGAAATCAAAACTATGAAATAACACATATGGAATCATGTAGTAACCAAAAAAGTGTTAAACGAATCAAAATATATTTTATAATTGAGATTCTTCAACGTAGTCCCCCTTTACCTTGATGACATCTTTGCACACTCTTGGCATTCTCTCAACCCTTGAATGAGTAGGTGTGTCCGAACTGTTGACTGGTACTGTATGTATGAGCGCATATGTGTGATGGGATGAATAGACATTGTGGACAGTATGTAGATATAATATGTAGTATATCTGAAGAATACGTGGATAGAATAGTATATGTACAGCAATAGTTGAATAGGATGGACTTGACTAGAATACAGTATACACATATGAAGTGGGTAAAATGGGATATATAAACATTGTTAAAGTGACCAGTGTTCCATGTCTGTGTACATAGGGTAGCAGCTTCTAAGGTGCATGGTTGAGTAACCGGGTGGTAGCTGGCTAGTGACAGTGACTAAGTTCAGGACAGGGTACTGGTGGAGGCCGGCTTGTGATAGCTATTTAATAGTCTGATGGCCTTGATGGCCTTTCAGTCTCTCGGTCCCCGCTTTGATGCACCTGTACTGACCTCGCCTATTTTGTAGCCATCCTACAAACATGCAGTATCATAACTATTCTAAACTTCCAAACTTTCTTTGAAGACAATGTTATTGTGATTTCACAAACTGTGATTTGTTTGTGCGAGATTCTAGCTGAGCTTATACTGCTTTCACCAGAGAAGAAACAATGACTTGCTGTGTGACTAAAGCACAATAGGTACTGCTGTTAGCAAGCAGTGTGTGCATGCGTGTGTATGTGTCTGTGCACCTTACAAAAAGGTTGATTTTCAATTAATCATTTCTACTCATGTATGGTTACTTTCTACTCATATTCCCTCTGTATGTATGTCATTTTATATGTCTCAATTTGTCAATATGTAAGACCCTGAAGACCTATGAGCATGATGTCATTCCCTATCAGGGGAAAACATTTACATTTCAGTTGTTTAGTAGACCCTCTTATCCAGAACCACTTACAGTAGTGAGTGCAACCATTTCCATAACAAAGCTTTACCCACTATACTTTTCACCTCATATGGGCTACGTGTATGCTACATGATGTGGTGCTTTCACACAGCCAGAACAAAGACTTTGGGACTATAGTGCAATATTTCACATTGAAATGCAGAAGAAATGAGAGATAGAGAGATGACATAAGATACTACAGTAACTGCCTGCTGGTGTTCATTCGATTGTTGTTTTTTTTCTTTTTGTGTGAATGTACAAGGTTTTCCGACCTTCGTAGGGAGCTAGCTGAGTAGAGCAGGTGGTAGGTGGCTTCTGTTTTTTGTTGAACATAGAAATGCATATGTTTAGGAGAAAGGACCCAAACCATTTCACAGTGCTTTCCCTATCGACAACATGGTTGCCTGCTACTGCATGATGGCAGAACTCGAGATTAGCCAAAGAGAGAACAGCGGAGTAAGAGACTTTCCTCTGTGAAAGCGTTGACTCAAAATGTTGCTTTCATGGCATACTCTGTGTGGTTCCTGCTATGAGAAAGCTGCTTCTGCCACTAGATGCTTATGCAGGACCATGGCTGTATTTGTTTATGTATTTTCTAAGAAATAGAAAAGTTGTTTCAATGAATTGTCTGTAGGTGGTAAAGGTACAGTATCTAGATAGAGTTGTGCACAGCATGTTTGGGTTTATGTGTTAGGCCTATTTATGTGTGAAGTGGTCTCATTTTGAACAACATGTTGAAGGGGAAAAGTGTTTGAAGCCTGAAGCTAAAATGTTGTTTGATAGATTTCTCTCTGAAAGAAGCATTGTTAATATTTCTAAATGACATTTCATTTCGGCTGACTGCACTCACCACCAACACTTGTGCCTTCTTCAGAACAAACACCATACCTTCAGAGAATCCCTGCTTTTCTCCAATCAGCACACAGTGAAAACCGGTGGACCCGCCATGGGCCAGACACTCATAAGACCCAGTTTTCATACTTTGATTTAACTTGCTGTATTAAAGAAAAAAATAAGCATTGCACTTTACAGTGAATATTTCTCATTTCTGAAATAGGTTTTGTTTTTCCTGTTAGTTGAGAAAACTGGTCACAAACGTAGTTTGACTGAACTATTGAAACACTAGTAACATTTTACATCTGTAAGATGTCCTTTTTGGTAAAATGTTGGATGTGAAGAAATATGTTTTATGATTTTCCTGATTTGCTACTTGACTGTGTGTGTGTTTGTATGAATGTTATATAGAAAGATTGTTTATTTATGTGGCTATTTATTTGAATAAAATTCACTTCCTAAACATAAATTCCAGTTGTTCATCGTAATTTTGTGTAAATGTCATTAGTCACATAACAATACATGCTAATATTTATTAATTAAAAGTAGGCTGATCAACAGCCACTATAGTTGATGTCAAATCAAAATGGATGACATGGAGAGCTGAAGCAGAAAATGTTCCCAAGAAAACTACTTCGAACGCCACATTCTGAAAGCCGACAAGAAACACATCGTCCTCTTCACCTGCTGATGATGCACATTGATGATGTTCTAGCCCTCTCTGGTGACATTCTAGCCTCCTGTGATGTTGTTCTAGCCTGCTGTGAGGATGTTCTAGCCTGATGTGATGAAGTTCTAGCCCTCTGTGATGGTGTTCTAGTCCTATGTGATGATGTTCTATCCCTCTGTGATGATGTTCTAGCCATCTGTGATGATGTTCCAGCCCTCTGAGATGATGCTTGAGCCCTGTGTGATGATGTTCTAACCCTCTGTGATGATGTTCTAACCCTCTGTGATGATGTTCTATCCCTCTGTGATGACATTCTAGCTCTCTGTGATGATGTTCTAACCCTCTGTGATGATGTTCTAGCCCTCTGTGATGATGTTCTAACCCTCTGTGCTGATGTTCTAACCCTCTGAGATGATGTTCTATCCCTCTGTGATGATGTTCTATCCCTCTGTGATGATGTTCTAGCCCTCTGTGATGATGTTCTATCCCTCTGAGATGATGTTCTAACCCTCTGTGATGATGTTCTAGCCCTCTGTGATGATGTTCTAGCCCTCTGTGATGATGTTGTAGCCCTCTGTGGTGGTGTTCTAGCCCTCTGTGATGATTTTGTAGCTCTCTGTGATGATGACGCTGGGTGATGATGTGATGGTGACGCTGGTTGATGATGTGATTGCCCTTGATGACCCTGCTGTGTGTCTAATACCCATAAGGCAGCGGACAGTGACAGATGTCTGATGGAGGACAGGGACACATGTGTGGGAGGGTGGAAGGGGACACGACAGTGGGCAAACCAATCATGATTCACACATCCTAAGTGGCCTATCTGGTGCTAAAACCACTCAGACTAAGTGCTAACACACATTTAAATACACTCTAATCAACAGCTAACAAGCTGTGACACAGACATAGTTACAAACACCTGGGCTGATGAGCCTCTTATGAAGCAGATTTTATCTAACCACAACATGTAGAATGATAGGAAGAGCAAAAGCAAAACACTTGTTTTTTCCCTCTGTGTGTGTGTGTGTGTGTGTGTGTGTGTGTGTGTGTGTGTGTGTGTGTGTGTGTGTGTGTGTGTGTGTGTGTGTGTGTGTGTGTGTGTGTGTGTGTGTGTGTGTGTGTGTGTGTGCCTGGTGTGTTTGATAGGAATGCTGTGTATTAGCGATCAGGTCACCCTACCAACCGTCCATCACCATCCTGCCGCTGTGGACACGACCTTGTACTGACTAATGAACTCGCCATCACAGCTGTGACGCTGTGTTGGCCTGAGTGCCTGTGTCTCTGGGATGCTGTGTTGGCCTGAGTGCCTGTGTCTCTAGGATGCTGTGTTGGCCTGAGTGCCTGTGTCTCTGGGACGCTGTGTTGGCCTGAGTGCCTGTGTCTCTGGGATGCTGTGTTGGCCTGAGTGCCTGCGTCTCTGGAACGCTGTGTTGGCCTGAGTGCCTGTGTCTCTGGGATGCTGTGTTGGCCTGAGTGCCTGTGTCTCTGGGACGCTGTGTTGGCCTTAGTGCCTGTGTCTCTGGGACGCTGTGTTGGCCTGAGTGCCTGTGTTTCTGGGACGCTGTGTTGGCCTGAGTGCCTGTGTTTCTGGGACGCTGTGTTGGCCTGAGTGCCTGTGTCTCTGGGATGCTGTGTTGGCCTGAGTGCATGTGTCTCTGGGATGCTGTGTTGGCCTGAGGGCCTGTGTCTCTGGGATGCTGTGTTGGCATGAGTGTCTGTGCTTTAATAGTGTGTTGGCCTGAGTGTAAATGGTGCTGGAACAGCGGAGGCAGTGCTCCTGTTGTCTTTGTGCTGACTTGCGGTAAATCTGTGGTTCTAAATCACTAGTTGTTTAGTAAACTTTTGAAAACATGAACTTGCTTGACCACGCTGCAGGTGATAGAACTGTTTTTACATGTAATATTTGCTTTGTGGACTTCACCAGACAGATGTTGCTCTCTGGTTTTGTGATGGATCAAACGTACACCACCGTTCAAAAGATTGGGGTCACTGAGAAATGTCCTTGTCTTTGAAAGAAAAGCTCATTTTTTTGTCCATTAAAATAATACCAAATTGATTAGAAATACAGTGTAGACATTGTTAATGTTGTAAATGACTATTGTAGCTGGAAACAGCAGATTTTTTATGGAATATCTACATAAGTGTACAGAGGCCCATTATCAGCAACCATCACTCCTGTGTTCCAACGGTGCGTTGTGTTAGCTAATCCAAGTTTATCATTTTTGTCACGACTCCTACCGAAGATGGCTCCCCTTCCTGTTCGGGTGGCGCTCGGCGGTCGTCGTCACCGGCCTACTAGCTGTCACTGATCCCTTTTCCCCCTTTCTGTTTATCGGTTTCACCTGTGTTCCTTTTAGGCTGATTGGTCGGGCTTTATTATCCAGCAGGCCCGCCTGCTGGTTGTGCTGGATTGTTTGGTGTATGTGTGTACACGTCTGTGTGTCTCGGTTTGCCCATGTTCCTGGGTTTTGCTGAACGGTTTAAGTCCCCCGTGTTTGGGGCATTTGTTTTTGGTGCTCCGTGGGGTTGGTGTATGTTCTCCGGTTTTTGTGCATGAAACGATATAGCACTACCCTGAACTCTCTGCTTCCTGCGCCTGACTTCTCACCCGCTACACCCCGATCGTTATAATTTTAAAAAGGCTAATTGACCATTATTAAACCCTTTTGCAATTATGTTAGCACAGCTGAAAACTGTTGTTCTGATTAAACAAGCAATAAAACTGGCCTTCTTTAGACTAGTTGAGTATCTGGAGCATCAGCATTTGTGAGTTTGAATACAGGCTCAAAATGGCTAAAAACAAAGAACCAGGCCTTCTCTAGTCACTCGTAGGCTCAGTCACAAAGCCATTTTGGGTTTACTACCTTTTTATTTGTGCATTTTTATTGTTCAGAAATGTGGTGGGTACTCTCTTCGTTCGCTGGACTTTATCCTGCTAACTGTTCCAAATGTCCGAACTGAATTTGGTAAAAGGTCTTTTATGTACTCTGCCACAATCGTCTTGGAACACCTTACAAAATACTTTTAAACTGGAAGAACTTGTCTCGATTGGTGTTTTTAAATCACTGATGAAGGGTTTTGAGGCTGATTCCCTGACCTGTCAATGTTTTTAATTTGCTGTTTTATACTCTTGTGAATTGAATGGTTTTTACTAGATTACTTGTAGTTTTTCATGTTGTCTGTCTGTAATTTTTTTGTAATGACTTGGTGCTGCCTATCTTGGCCAAGGCGCTCTTGAAAGAGAGATTTTAATCTCAATGAGCCCTTTCTGGTTAAATAAAGGTTAAATAAATGTAAAAAAAATAAGTGACCCCAAACTTTTGAACGTTTGTGTATGTAATTTATTTTGCCACTGTGTGACTGTTGTCTTTTTGTTGTCACTGCCTTATTGTATATCATGGTGGTCTATGAACAAATGGGTTATAGAGGAAACAATGTGATTATCACAACATAGGTTGTAATATGGCTTTTCTACTGGCTTGGCCTCCTCAGTGATTTTACCCACACATCACTACTGGGTAGTGGTTGACTCACTCAGAGGAAATTCCCCAGCCTGAGACTTCGGACTAAGATGAACCTTGCAAAGCATTCTGGGGTTTGAGACCTCAGGTCTGCGCACTTAAGTGTGAAGAGCACTTAGACAGATCTGTCTCTGCTCACCATCTGACACACACAAACACACACACACACACACACACACACTCTCTATGTGGGATTTCAAACAAGCTTCCAGACAAGCCCTGCTATAAAAGTGTCCTAGTACTCTAAATAAGTAAATGTGTTATCACCATGAAAGCACACAGAGGAATGTTCTTTTTCAGTTTCCTTGTGTGAAAGCAGAAGAGAGGAGATGAGGTGAAGACAGGAGGAGGAGGTTAAGAGGCTGGCAACTTCTCTGATCAAAAGACTCAAATGTTATGAAACACAATCTAGAGAGAGATATATTAACTCTTCATACCAAGCTGAGACAAGAACCTGTTAACCATAAAGCCCAAGCTGGTGCCGAGATTGCCACAGGACACACACACACATACTGTACATACACACATACACACACACACACACACACACACACACACACACACACACACACACACACACACACACACACACACACACACACACACACACACACACACACACACACACACACACACACACACACACACACACACACAGGGACCCAAACGGAGTTCAACAAGGGGGGATTACATGTACTTTACCCCCTGTAGTCAGCTAAGCAGCCTTTAATGATCGACTGTGTATGAGTTCACACACACATTTGTGCCATTGCTCACAATCAAGCTATCTGGCTGGGGAAGTGTGAATACCAGAGGATTTGTGGACGTTTTAGGTTTAGGCAAAGTGCAGAAAGGAGGAATGCTGAAAGAACATTCTGTTCTACTCACAAAACAGCAAACTACCAAAGTGACTAACACATAGAACAAAAGCCATACGACAAGATGCTTCAATACAATACACCTTCTCAGAGACAGAGAGAGATATTGAAATGTCTCCAGAAGTGGACATTATGCTAGGTCTTCACCGATGCAACAGTAACACATTGGTGGATTCTTTGTTCAGCATGAGGGATGAAAGAGATAAGTAAATGTATTATTGTGTCATACAGTGGGAATCCATGCATGCTGCATAGTTATCTACACTGAACAAAAATATAAACGCATCATGTAAAGTGCTGGTCCCATGTTTCATGTGTAAAGTGGCTGGTCCCATGTTTCATGTGTAAAGTGGCTGGTCCCATGTTTCATGTGTAAAGTGCTGGTCCCATGTTTCATGTGTAAAGTGCTGGTCCCATGTTTCATGTGTAAAGTGCTGGTCCCATGTTTCATGTGTAAAGTGCTGGTCCCATGTTTCATGTGTAAAGTGGCTGGTCCCATGTTTCATGTGTAAAGTGGCTGGTCCCATGTTTCATGTGTAAAGTGGCTGGTCCCATGTTTCATGTGTAAAGTGGCTGGTCCCATGTTTCATGTGTAAAGTGGCTGGTCCCATGTTTCATGTGTAAAGTGCTGGTCCCATGTTTCACGTGTAAAGTGCTGGTCCCATGTTTCATGTGTAAAGTGCTGGTCCCATGTTTCATGTGTAAAGTGCTGGTCCCATGTTTCATGTGTAAAGTGCTGGTCCCATGTTTCATGTGTAAAGTGCTGGTCCCATGTTTCATGTGTAAAGTGTCAAGATAATCCATCCACCTGACAAGTGTGGCATATCAAGCAGCTGATTAAACAGCATGATCATTATGGAGGTGAACCTTGTGCTGGGGACAGCATAAGGCTACTCTAAAATGTGTAGTTGTGTCACACAACACAATGCCAGAGATGTCTCCAGTTTTGAGGGAGAGGCAATTGGCATTTCAGAAAAGCTGGATGGAGAGTTAGTTCATACATGTTTACACTTCATTTGTAGAATGTCAGCTGTGTCGACTGTATCAAAATCTTTGTAGTCTTTTTCTTCATGACCTAGATTTTAATGAAATGTAAGATTGCGTCTTGATAGTTATAGTTTAGTTATATAGTTCAGTTATAGTATAGTTTATAGTAATTCACACACACATTTCACACACTGTCCACCAGAGCTGTTGCCTGAGAATTGAATGTTCATTTCTCTACTATAAGCCACCTCCAACATCGTTTTAGAGAATTTGTCAGTGGGGGGGGAGTAAAACCCATTCTGATTGGCTGGGCCTGGCTCCCCAGTGGTGGGCCTGGCTCTCAAGTGGGTGGGCCTACTTGAGATATTACATTTGCACCAAAGTAACGAGAAATCTCTTTACACTTTCAGACACATTTTTATCTGTCCATTGTTATTTCTAGAACTCACACTCTGAGCTGATATAGTGCTGTATCCACAGTCGTGCCAACTAGGGCTTTAACTTTGAACTGAACTGTCAAAGTATACTTGAGAGAAACAGAGACTGATAGTAAGAGCGTGAGAGAGTTAGAGAGAGAGGGAGTCAGAGTGCCACACACACACAAACCCACACACACACACCCGGGGTCAGCTGTGAGCGGTATGACGCACACTGGGCTCGGTTAATATTGTACAGGAGGCTCTGGCGTCTGCATGAGCATTCCATTACAGACCTCTCTCACTGAGTTCACAAAGCAGCTGTGTGCCGAATTAGCTCTCTCTATCTCTCTATATCTTTGTCTCTCTCCATTGCTCTCTTTCTCTCTCTCTCTCTTGCTCTCTCTCTCTGTCTCTCTCTTTCATCTCTCTCCTTCTTTATATCTATCTCTCTCTTTTGCTCACTCTATCTATCTCTTTATCTCTCTCCATCATTTCTACCCCCTTGGTTTCTGCTCTCTCCCCTTTTTCTTCCTATCTACCCCTTCTCTCTTTTTTTCTCTCTGTTTTTTTTCCTCTCTTTTCTCTCCCTCCAACTCTCTTTCTGTCTCTCACTCCACTTCTCTGTTTATTCCATTTTAGATCTCTCAAGACTTGTTTTTTCCCTGGAAATTAATAATTTCATTTCCTCTCTCTGTCTTTCTGTCATTTAAAAAAAATGTTCTGTCCATTTCCTTTTCCATCTCTGAGTCATAAACAATAACACCTGCAGAAAAACATGACTTATCCCAAATTGGATCATTTAAAACTAACAAGTAAAACATCTTTAATCTCAAAGTATAATTGTGGGATGTGCCTGGCTGTTTTGAAAACGATTCACACATGCAGCATGCCTCTGAGGAGTCTTGAACAAAAAGGCAACCGCAAGTGCTCAAAATAAATTAGATGTACTGTTAGTGTTGTTGATTCAGAGCCACATAGAATATATACAGTAAAGTTTGGAAACACCTACTCATTCCAGGGGTTTTCTTTATTTTTACTATTTTCTACATTGTATAATAATAGTGAAGACGTCGAAACTATGAAATAACACATATGGAATCATGTAGTAACCAAAAAAGTGTGACTTATCAAAATATATGTTATATTTGAGATTGTTCAAATTAGCCACCCTTTGCCTTGATAACAGCTTTGCACACTCTTGGCATTCTCTCAACCAGCTTCATGAGGTAGCAAAAACCATCAAGCGCTATGATGAAACTGGCTCTCATGAGGACCGCCACAGGAAAGGAAGACCCAGAGTAACCTCTGCTGCAGAGGATTAATTAATTAGACTTAACTGCACCTCAGATTGCAGTCCAAATAAATGCTTCACAGAGTTCAAGTAACAGACATCTCAACATCAACTGTTCAGAGGAGACTGCGCGAATCAGGCCTTCATGGTCGATTTGCTGCACAGAAACCACTACTAAAGGACACCAATAAGAAGAAGAGACTTGCTTGGGCCAAGAAACACAAGCATTGGACATTAGACCAGTGGAAATCTGTCCTTTGGTCTGATGAGTCCAAATTTGAGATTATTGGATCTAACCGCCGTGTCTTTGTGAGACGCAGAGTAGGTGAATGGATGATCTCCACATGTGTGGTTCCCACCGTGAAGCATGGAGGAGGTGTGATGGTGTGGGGGTGCTTTGCTGGTTACACTGTCTGGGATTTATTTAGAATTCAAGGCACACTTAACCAACATGGCTACCACAGCATTATGCAGCGATACACCATCCCATCTGGTTTGTACTTAGTGGGACCATCATTTGTTTTTCAAAAGGACAATGACCCAACACACCTCCATGCTGTGTAAGGGCTATTTGACCAAGAAGGAGAGTGATGGAGTGTTACATCAGATAACCTGGCCGCCACAATCACCCGACCTCAACCCAATTAAGATGGTTTGGGATGAGTTGGACCGTAGAGTGAAGTAAAAGCAGTCAACAAGTGCTCAGCATATACGGGAGCTCCTTCAAGACTGTTGGAAAAACATTCCAGGTGAAGCTGGTTGAGAGAATGCCAAGCGTGTGCAAAGCTGTCATTAACGCAATGGATGGCTTTGAAGAATCTCAAATATAAAATATTTTTAAATTTGTTTAACACTTTTTTGGTTACTACACGATTCCATATGTGTTATGTCATAGTTTTGATGTCTTCACTATTATTCTACAATGTAGAATATAGTAAAAATAAAGAAAAACCTTTGAATGAGTAGGTGTGTCCACATTTTTGACTGGTACTGTATGCTAGAGTGTGTGTGTGTGTGTGTGCATATTTGTGTGTGTAGATCCACAAGGGAATGAGATACCACAAGCCAACCATTGCCCTGGGTACCGTCCAGGGTGACATTCTTTGCACACGCAAGCCCCCCCAATCTGGTCTCACATTTCTCTGCACGTTTCTGCACCTTGCCATCAGTGCTGCATATCAAACACCCAGCATCTCCTCTTTGCTCAGCCGCAGGATCGCGAGCTAGAGGAAAACATGACCACCCGCACTGAAACTGACACCTGCTGTTTGCAACTATATCTCAGTGCTCTTTACCTCCCTTCATGTTGTCCCTTTCTCTCCTCCCTACCTCCCTTCATGTTGTCCCTTTCTTCCCTCCCTACCTCCCTTCATGTTGTCCCTTTCTCTCCTCCCTACCTCCCTTCATGTTGTCCCTTTCTGTCCTCCCTACCTCCCTTCATGTTGTCCCTTTCTCTCCTCCCTATCTCCCTTCATGTTGTCCCTTTCTCTCCTCCCTACCTCCCTCCATGTTGTCCCTTTCTCTCCTCCCTACCTCTGCATGTTGTCCCTTTCTCTCCTCCCTACCTCTTCATATTGTCCCTTTCTCTCCTCCCTACTTCCATTCATGTTGTCACTTTCTCTACTCCCTACCTCCCTTCACTCACACTAAAAGATTAGTGGAATCTGTGTGGGTAGCTAGACAGGTAGGATGACTGACAGTAAAGGTGAACAGGTGGTCACGTGTCAGGTGACAGAGGAATGGAAGAGACTGAGGCAGGAATTCCTTTAACCATAAAGTGGTATATTTACTGATTAGTCTGTGCTGCATCACAAAGGAAACAAATAACATGTATCCAATCAAATTCCTCATCCCAAAGATCACATAACAATCATTCATGATTAACATAATTAGGGGAGTCAACAATCCAATTAATTAAGAAGTCAATAGTAATCATCCGTGAGTCATTTAGGCTCGTAACTATTTATCATCAATCATGAAAGAACACAAACAGTGAATGGTTATTCAATCTATAATCCCCATTATTTTGATATCAAAGTCGATCAGTTAGCAAACAATGACGTTTCTTATTTCACCCTTTCAATTGTCTTAATGTGTACATGTAATTCCATTCCATTCCAATTCCATTCCACATGTAATTTCATTACATATTAACCATATCGATTGCATAATTGGCCTATGAGGATACGTAGGGCCGTGATCATTGACAATTCACATTACACAATATGTTTGAAGCGTGCGCTCCAAGCCACGCTCCTTGGTAATAACTATAAACAATAACTGATGGCCCACTCTCCGGATCGCAACAGATTGTTACCTTTCATCTGAACTGAGTCGGTGGACCTACGTGGATTCATGGACGCACAGAACTTCTGGATCAGACGGAGTTAAGGAAGAGAAAGCAGCGAGATCAGGCGATGGCAATTTCCTCCTTTTATGCAGTTGAGATCTGTCGGACATTTCCACCTGACCTAATTAAAGCGCCCCTGGCCCAGCTGAGTAAGTGGCAATGAATTAAAGGATTATTCCACCAACTCCATGGGCCTTTTCTACAGCCACCCCGGAAATTTGTTATAAATTCCACACTCCTCAAAAAAGGCTCATTGCTCCCCGTCCTATGTCATCTCAGAGAGAGGAATTAGTCGGGCAACTGGCCGGATATATGTCCGGTTCTTCACCTGGATCTCCACTGATCTAACATGACCATCAGTCCCAGGCATGTTCTTAGTGATACGGCTCGAGGCAGCTGAGGGTCCACCATCATTACTACTTGGCCAGTTTCCAGGCTGGCCATTCTTCTCTGCCATTTCCCTCTGTGCTGTAGACTTGGTAGGTAATCCCGAATGAATCGGGCCCAAAAATGGTCAGCTAAGATCTGGCTGTGTCGCCACCAGCGTCTGCCAACGAGGTTGGTATCAGCATACATGGCTTGAGGAAGTGACGCATCTCGGCGTCCCATCAAGAGCATATTTCGTCTAACCGGATCGGGGTCAGCGATGTCTGCAGAGAGATATCCCAAGGGTTTGGAGTTCAGTATCCCTTCCACCTCTATCAGGACGGTCCTCAAGACAGTTTCAGTGACAGTTTGTTCCCCTAGTACGACTCGTAAGGCCGTCTTTACAGATTTGATCTCTCGCTTCCATGTTCCTCCAAAATGAGGAGCTCCTGGAGGGTTAAATTTGAATGAGATTTGTTGGTCCATCAGCTGATCCTGTAGGCTGGGTTCCATGGCTTGGAAGGCTTCCTCCAACCTGGCTTCTCCTGCCTTGAAGTTTGTACCTCTGTCAGCCAGGATCTCGTAGGGTTTCCCCCGCCGGGAGATAAACCGCCATAGGGCCATGAGGAAGGCTTCAGTATCCAAACTCTCCAGTAGGTCCAGGTGGACACATCTAGTTGTCAAACACTTGAATAGCATGCCCCAGTGCTTTTCCACACGACGACCTAGCTTGATCATCAAGGGGCCAAAGCAATCTACTCCTCTTCACCAGAAGCAATCCAGATCCATTCCCCTGTGCAGCCACTGACCTCCTTCGGAATGTTGAGATGCTCTGGAAGATGGACACCTTCTCCAACCGGAAGCTACAGGAGGTCACTCGCTCGAAACATGACTCCTATGCATTAGACCTCCTGGAGAAGAGCACCACCACCACTGAAATGTATGGCGTTCACAGGTATGAGACCCCACTGCTACGGGTGCCCAACCATCCTCCTCTGGCAACCACGACACGGGCTGTACTCCCACTACTGCGTGGAACGGAGCGACGCCTGGTGAAGAACCCTGAGCTTGCAGAAGTTCATAACAGAGAGATTCATAACCTTGTGAAGGCAGGCTATGTCACTAAAGTGACAGCTCATGAAGAGGGAAACGCACTCCGTGAATCTTGGTATCTCCCTCACCATGTTATCCAGCAATACAGTGGGAAGTACAGACTTGTCTTCAACTGTTCATTCCAAGCTGCTGGTCAAAGCCTGAATGACTGTCTACTCCCCGGACCAACCTTAGGTCCTTCCTTGCTTGGTGTCCTTCTCCGGTTCCGGCAGCACTCTACAGCCATCAGTGGAGACATCAAAGCCATGTTTCATCAGATTCGTTTACTGCCTTCCGACACCACACTGCTCCGGTTCATATGGCGATATATGGAACGAGACGCAGAGCCCATCATCTATGAATGGCAAGTACTCCCATTTGGCACCACCAGCAGTCCTTGTTGTGCCATATACGCTCTGCAGAGACACGCACGGGAGCATCCAGACAGTGACCCAGAAGTATTGAATTCAGTGGAAAATGTCTTCTATGTGGATAACTGCTGACAGAGCATCCCATCCACGGCTGAAGTGAAAGCACTCCTTGATAAAGTACGGAATCTGCTGTCCAAGGGGGGATTTGAGATCCGACAGTGGGGTGAGTAACAGAGCGGAGGTTATCCAGCACATCCCGCCACAAGCTAGGTCCAGTAGCAGTGAACTATGGCTAACACAGTCTGGTGCTAACCCAGAAGAGCCCACTCTAGGACTGAGATGGAGCTGCATACCGGATACCCTTGGTTACAAGCATCGCTCAGCCATGAGTACCGAAACCCCCACTCTGCGCACCATCTATCGGACCCTGGCCAGTAAATAGGATCTCCTTGGGTATATCCTGCCATACACAACCCGGGCCAAAGTCTTAGTCCAGGACCTGTGGCCGACCAAGAGCGACTGGGATGAACCGATACACCCGGCTGACCTAGTGGAAAGGGAAAAAGAGTTATCATAGCTCTCTGAAGCTCAAATGCCAATATGTTATGTACCACCCTGTGCTGACCAACTGGGATCATGCCTGGAACTGCATGTGTTCTGTGACGCTTCGGAGCGAGCTTATGGGGCGGTTTCCTATCTTAGAGTGGAGGATAAGGCAGGCCACACCCATGTCTCCTTTGTCATGGCCAGGTCCAGGGTCGCACCCAAGAAGCAGTTGTCAATGCCTAGGCTGGAACTCAGTGCTGCCCTTTCCGGAGCCCAGTTGGCCTCTACCTTGCGAGCCGAGCTCACCTTGTCAATCCAAAGGGTCATCTACTGGAGTGATTCGACCACTGTATTGACCTGGCTCAAGTCGGAGTCCTGCAGGTATAAGGTGTTCGTCGGAACTCGCATTGCGGAAATCCAAGACCTAACAGAAGTCCAGGACTGGAGGTATGTTGATAGCATAAACAATCCTGCTGATGATGTTACTCGCGGTAAAACCCTTAAGGAACTGGCTCAATCCCATCGCTGGAGCTTGGGACCACCATTCTTGTCCCAACCAGAGAACGAGTGTCTTGCTAATTGCTTATAATTTCCACCTGTTGTTTATTCCATTTGCACAACAGCATGTGAAATGTATTGTCAATCAGTGTTGCTTCCTAAGTGGACAGTTTGATTTCACAGAAGTGTGATTGACTTGGAGTTACATTGTGTTGTTTAAGTGTTCCCTTTATTTTTTTAGCAGTGTATATATATCAGAACGAGCAATACCAAAGAGGTCGAACCAGTAATTGAAAGGTCACTGGTTCAAACCCTGATCGGACTAGGTAATACATCTGCCAGTGTGCCCTTGAGCAAGGCACTTAACCCTAATTGCTCCTGTAAGTCGTTCTGGATAAATGACTAAAATGTTAAATATATATATAATGGTGTGGAAAGACCAGAGCTGCCCAAACCTCTTCCTGGAGATCTACCATCCTGTATGTTTTCAGTCCAACCCTAATTTAAAACACCTGGTTCTACTAATTAGCTGCTCAACAAGACCTTAACTAGCTGAATCAGATATGCTAAATTGGGGTTGGAGTGAAAACCTACAGAACAGTAGATCTCCAGGAAGAGGGTTGGGCAGCCCTGGTATAGACTATACCAGGGATGGGAAACTCCAGTCCTCGGGGCAAGATTGGTGTCACACTTTTCCCTAGCCCCAGCTAACTCACCTGACTCCAATAATCCCTGGTATTGACAGTATATGAATAAAAAGAAGCGTAGCCTACAGCAGTAGTTATAGTAGTCTGTACATTTGAGAGTGATAACATTTCTCCAGCCCCTTCCCGCAGCGTTTTACCGAAACGGCAGGGAGTACTTTTGTTATTGTTTCAATTACTGATTGTCCCATTAAATTTCAATCGCGTTATACTGCGGCTCTTCCGCCATACAGATTACCTCGATATATTAATGTCTGCTGTTTCCTTTAAGACAATACTCGCTTTTTTGATAACCAATCAAAATAACCTCGCTCTCTCCTGTTAAACCAGATTGTGGTAGGCTACATACATTGATGCCTATGGGCTCTTTATCTTGCGATACAGTTTGACGTCACTAGACTGAATCCAAGCTAACTGCTTCATCTGGGGCCTGTAGCAACAATGACACCAGCACAGAGAGGATAGCTGCGCGCACGTTGTCAAATGGAAACTTGGAGGAGAAGAGAGGGGAAAAGGGGGGGAGAGGAGGGAGAAGAGAGGGACCAGGGTGCGTCACCCGGCTCGCGCACGACCACCGGGTAGATTCTCTGGTAAATCTCCAGGGAGCTCGCACCTTTCATCACGCATCAGACCATCACAAGAGTGGATGAGAAATGTTTTTAATGTATGGCACATGTAAAAAGCGACGTTCACATGCGCGTTTCCATGATATCTTCCTGATACCAAGCCATTCATTTATTGATCCATATCTATGAGGCCATACAAGCCACTGTATTAATCATGTTGTCCCTTTGAGAATACATGCTTTTAAATTACATCACGTGTGGGGATGTGACCTTGACAACGTTATCTTCCTGGTTCTTAAAAAAATGGCTTCCATAAAAAAATGCCAGTGTTATGGACATGTGTGTAATTAATAATTATACTTTTTGTGAGTTTGATATTCAAATTGTTTCTAGTAACTGAATATTTCAGGAATAGTTTGGTGAGTTGTCAGGACTGTGAAATAGTTATTTCACATTAAAGATGCACTATGCAGAAATCGCTCCGCCATTTCCTGGTTGCTAAAATTAGAAAAGTTTGCCTAGTTCCAGTTAATGTCACAAAACTATCAAGTATAGTTTAGAGAATCATTGTACCATGTAAACTGCTGTGAATTTTTTTTTCAGCTGTTTGAAGCTGGTGTACAAAACCTGAAAGTAAAAGATGCAAAAACAAAATGTTAGAATGGGAAGCAAAGAAATAACACACATAGAACATGGAGGGGGTGCAACGCAATATTTCAAGGTCATTTAGCACCTCTATTCATATCTCACTCCCCACTTCTAGTACCCCCCCCCCCCCCCCACATCTCTCTATCCGCACCCTCTAGCCCTCCTCCATCTCTCTGATGACGGTGATGGTAATTTCTCTCTCTCTCTGTCTCTTCCTTTTTAACCCCACCCTCTAGCTCTCCTCCATCTCTCTGGTGACTGTGATGGTAACCCCTCTATCTATCTCTCTCTCTTTCTACCCCACCTATCTCTCCCTCCCTTTCTACCCCACCCCTCCCTCTTTACTGATAGCTGTAATGGTAGCTGCAATGGTTGTCTGTCTGTCTGTCACCTCCCCAGGCTAACAGTGGACACAGCAGAACCAGGCTCAGCCTAGTGACAACCCCCCCAGTGTTGCTCTGACATCACACCACCACTCAGTGAATACAAAGGCACTTTACACATTTTCAGGTCTGACTCAAACTAACAACTATCTCTTTCATGTAAAGTGCATTCAGAGTATTCAGCCTTATTCTAAAATGTATTTAATTTTAAAAATCCTCATCAATCTACACAAAATACCCCATGATGACAAAGCGAAAATAGGTTTTGAGGATTTTTTTGCTAAATTATTAAAACAGAAATACCTTATTTACGTAGGTATTCAGACCCTTTGCTATGAGCCTTGAAATTGAGCTCAGGTGTATCCTGTTTCCATTGATCCTCCTTGAGATTGGAGTCCACCTGTGGTAAATTAAATTGATTGAACATGATTTGGAAAGGCACACACCTGTCTATATAAGATCCCACAGTTGACAGTGCATGTCAGAGCAAAAAACCAAGCCATGAGGTCAAAGGAATTGTCCGTAGAGCTCCGAGACAGGATTGTGTCGAGGCACAGATCTGGGGAAGGGTACTAAAAAATGTCTGCAGCATTGAAGGTCCCCAAGAACACAGTGGCCTCCATCATTCTAAAATGGAAGAAGTTTGGAACCACCAAGACTGAGCTGACTGGCAAGAGCTGGCTGCCCGGTCAAACTGAGCAATTGAGCGAGAAGGGCCTTGGTCAGGGAGGTGACCAAGAACCTGATGGTCACTCTGACAGAGCTCCAGAGTTCCTCTGTGAATATGGGAAAATCTTCCATAAGGACAACCATCTCTGCAGCACTCCACCTATCAGGCCTTTATGGTAGTGGTGGCCAGATGGATGCCACTCCTCAGTAAAAAGCATACCACAGCCCGCTTGGAGTTTGCCAAAAGGCACCTAAAGGACTCTCAGACCATGAAAACAAAATTCTCTGGTGTGATGAAACCAAGATTGAACTATTTGGCCTGAATGCCAATCGTCATGCCTGGAGGAAACCTGGCACCATCCCTACGGTGAAGCATCGTGGTGGCAGCATCATACTGTGGGGATGCTTTTCAGCGGCAGGGACTGGGAGACTAGTCAGGATCGAGGGAAAGATGAACGGTGCAAAGTACAGAGAGATCCTTGATGAAAACCTGCTCCAGAGCGCTCCGGACCTCAGACTGGAGCGAAGGTTCACCTTCCAACAGGACAACGACCCTAAGCACACAGCCAAAACAAATCAGGAGTGACTTCGGGACAAGTCTCTGAATGTCCTTGAGTGGCCCAGACAGAGCCCGGATTTTAACCTGATCAAACATCCCTGGAGAGAACTGAAAGAAACTGTGCAGCGACGTTCCCCATCCAACCTGACAGAGATTGAGAGGATCTGCAGAAAAGAATGGGAGAAACTCCCCAAATACAGATGAGCCAAGCTTGTAGCATCATACCCAAGAAGACCAGAGGCTGTAATTGCTGCCAAAGGTGTTTCTACAAAGTACTGAGTAGAGGGTCTGCATAAAAAAATTACAAATCTGTTTGTCTTTACAGGGTATTGTGTGTAGAATGATAAGGAACATTTTATTTAATCCGTTTTAGAATAAGGCTGTAACGTAACAAAATGTGGAAAAAGTCAAAGGGTCTGAACACTCTCCAAAGGCACTGTAGTATCTCTCCATTTTTTTTCCACTGGACCATGCGAAGTGGGTCATCTGTGTTTGCATAACCAGACAGAGGTTGGGCAGGGAAGTGGGTCAAGCGTGGGAGGGGCCAGGGTGGGGGCATCGAATGATCTGATTGGAGGAGAGGTAGATGTGGCCCTCTTGAATCTGGTGACATTAGCTGCCACCCCCCCCCCCCCTCTCTCTCTCTAAAAGTGACACACAGACACCACCAATATTAGAAAAGCACTCCAAAAAGGACTAAACACACTGTACAGTATATATTTGTAATTTCAACTAAAGATTTTCATCACTGCAGTAGCCAGTCAGCCTGTATCTTTAGTGAGGGCTAAAATAGATATGAATACCTGCAGGGCTGGAAGCAGGTAGACAGAGGATCACTGTGGAGTGGGAGAGCCCTTTCTCTCTGTGACGTGCAGGTCCTGACATCCACTGACGTAAAGCATGGTGGGTGGACAGGAGCTCCCAAAATGGAATAACTGTCCATTCTGTCTGACTGAAAAAAAATATGCACTCTACTCCATTAGCACATACAGTACACACACACACACACACACACACACACACACACACACACACACACACACACACACACACACACACACACACACACACACACACACACACACAGAGAAACTCTTCTATCAGTGTCTCCAGAGCACAAAGAGGTGGCTGGCTCAGATGTTTTCTCACACCTTCCTGCCACTTTTCATCAGAAATTCTTCCCAAATTGATCTAAAATCAGCTTCTCCTATGCAAAAGACAACCATAAAGATTGTGAGGTAACACGCCAAACAGGCTCTTAACCAGATAATCAGAAGAGGTAAATGAGAGGCCTGGTAATGTCGTAAGTTAGTTAGTACACAGTACTAGGTCACACAGTACTATGGACCTTCTGGCCCTGATGGAGCCCTGCCTGCCTCTACGTCAGTGGAGGTGCCATAGTAGGATGGGCTCATTGCACTGTCTGGAATGGAATAAATGGAACGGAGTCAAACATGTGGTTTCCATATGTTTTATGTGTTTGATACAGTTCCATTAATTCCATTCCAGCCATTACAATGAGCCCATCCTTCTATAGCTCCTTCCACCAGCCTCATCTGCTCTCCAGTGACAGCAGCCCACTTTACACCTGAGTGAAAGGAGACTTACATAACATTGGGGTATGATATGCAAGGTCACAGATAGCAGAGGAACTAAGGTACACAGCATGGCAGAGATCAAGCACCTGTGATGTGTGTTAGACTTACACACAGGTTAGCATTGCTATTAGAAACCGGATCGATGAGAGAATTCAATAATGTGAACATGAATCCATGAGTTGAATTTCAGTTCACTTCCTGAATTGATTGGGTTAAATGAGGTTGACAACAAGCGCTACAACCCTGCAACAAAGCATTGGAGTCTAGGCAGTTGCCATTTATTCTAAGGCTTCACAACGTATCAAAGGGTTATTTTCTGTCTGAGAACAGAATGTGAACACAGAACACCTCTAGTGTTTATGGGAAAGGTCATCACTGTTACTTTAGATGTCATGGGCAGCATCTTATTATGAACTGAACTTTGATATTAACATTTGCATTAATTGCATGCTAATTTTAAACCCTGTAATAATCCTGTTTTGGGAAAGCAATTATTATGGTGATTGAATTATGATTGAGCATCAATGGAAGAGCTTGTCCTTCAATCAGAGGCATTGTGATGTAGAGAGATGATGCTACCCCTTAGAGAACAGAGTACAGTGTTTGTCTGAGCTGGCAGTACAACCAGTCTGACTCATGACAGACAGAACTAAACTCTCTCTCATCCACCACCTCTGCCTCTCACCCCTCATCAGCATCAAACTCTCCACGGAAGCAGCTTTGTGTGTGTTTTGTGTGTGTGTGTTTTGTGTATGCCCCTACGTGCGCATTTGTGGGCCTGTGAGCCAGTTACTGTTGTTTCAACAGAGAGAGACCGAGAGAGACAGAGAGAGACAGAGAGAGACCGAGAGAGACAGAGAGAGACAGAGAGAGACAGAGAGAGACAGAGAGAGACCGAGAGAGACAGAGAGAGACCGAGAGAGACAGAGAGAGACAGAGAGAGACCGAGAGAGACAGAGAGAGACAGAGAGAGACCGAGAGAGACCGAGAGAGACAGAGAGAGACAGAGAGAGACCGAGAGAGACAGAGAGAGACAGAAAGAGAACAAGAGAGACAGAGAGAGACAGAGAGAGACCGAGAGAGACAGAGAGAGACAGAGAGAGACAGAGAGAGACCGAGAGAGACAGAGAGAGACAGAGAGAGACCGAGAGAGACAGAGAGAGACAGAGAGAGACAGAGAGAGACCGAGAGAGACCGAGAGAGACAGAGAGAGACAGAGAGAGACCGAGAGAGACAGAGAGAGACAGAGAGAGACAGAGAGAGACAGAGAGAGACCGAGAGAGACAGAGAGAGACAGAGAGAGACCGAGAGAGACAGAGAGAGACAGAGAGAGACCGAGAGAGACAGAGAGAGACAGAGAGAGACAGAGAGAGACAGAGACAGAAAGTTCTCACTTTCTCTCTCTAACAAAGTTCTATCATGTTAACAGAGATATCTGTGAACCATAATATATCTGAACTAGGCAAAAACATTGTGCAGTGTATCTTTTTACATTTGCACTTTAAATTAATTTAATCTGAGCATCATGCTTCAACAAAGAGTATATTTTCGCCACCTCAGCTTCTATTGAACAGTGTGGGTTGGGGTCAAATCTTTCTCTAGATGCCCTCTGTGATGGTATGACCACATTTGGTCAAGGTCAATCTTCATGGGTCAGTGAGAATCCCTTTGAGAGGTTATTAACATGGCCACTTAGTGGTTTGTTCCGTTTTCCCCTGGTCACTCCACAGAGCAGACAGGTCACAGGCGTTGAGAGGGCCTTTGGGAAGACACACAGAATGAAGGTGGTGGGGAGGAGGTGTGTGTGCTAGTCGTGCTTTAGGTAACAGTATACAGACTTGTAGTAGACATCCCTGCAGTAGCCAACCCACTTCCCACTGTAAGGTTCAGAGGTTAGATATTAGCTATTCGTCTCTGCCCCAAGGGCCTGTGTTTGACACAAACATGCAAATGAGAGTAAACTAAAAACAGCTGTTTTCTCTTCTCTCTCTCTCTCTCTCTCTCTATCTGTGGTAACTCTCTTGCTTATCTTCTCTCGTCTTGCTTTTTCACTCACTCCCTCTCCCTCTTTGTCTTACAGAACCCTGTCAAACTCTGTACAGTTAGAGAAAACAGAGGTGGTGTAAAGGAGGACAGGGAGGAGGAGGAGGACAGGGAGGAGGGAGGAGAAGGAGGACAGGAAGGAGGACAGGGAGGAGGAGGAGGAGGACAGGGAGGAGGAGAAGGAGGAAGGAGGAGGAGAAGAAGGATGAGGAGGTGGAGGGAGGAGGAGAAGAAGAATGAGAAGGAGGACAGGGAGGAGGAGAAGGACAGGGAGGAGGAGAAGAAGGATGAGGAGAAGAAGGGAGGAAAAGAAGAATGAGGAGGAGGACAGGGAGGAGGAGAAGGACAGGGAGGAGGGAGGAGAAGGAGGACAGGAAGGAGGACAGGGAGGAGGAGGAGGAGGACAGGGAGGAGGAGAAGAAGGGAGGAAAAGAAGAATGAGGAGGTGGAGGGAGGAGGAGAAGAAGAATGGGGAGGAGGGAGGAGAAGGAGGACAGGAAGGAGGGGGGAAGAAGAATGAGGAGGAGGACAGGGAGGAGGAGAAGGACAGGGAGGAAGAGAAGGAGGAAGGAGGAGGAGAAGAAGGAGGAGGAGAAGAAGGGAGGAAAAGACGAATGAGGAGGTGGAGGGAGGAGGAGAAGGGCGGAGAAGAAGAATGAGAAGGAGGACAGGGAGGAGAAGGAGGAAGGAGGAGGAGAAGGGAGGAGAAGAAGAATGAGGAGAAGAAGAATGAGGAGGTGGAGAAAGGAGAAGAATGAGGAGATGGAAGGAGGAGAAAAATTAGGAGGTAGAGAAAGGAGAAGAATGAGGAGGTGGAGGGAGGAGAAGAATGAGATGGAGAAGGAGGTTGAGGGAGGAGGAACTGGAGAAAGGAGGTGGAGAAAGGAGAAGGAGGTGGAGAAGGAGGAGGAAGAGAAGGAAGAGAAAAGGAGGTGGAGAAGGGAGGGTGACGTTGCATGAGATGTGGCGTTTTGGTTTATATGCTTTGACTGAGGGGGAAGGACGCAAAAGGGGGGTGAAGAAAACCAAAGACATGCTCTCTTCCCCTGCTCTGCTTCCTGGTCTGTCCTTATAAAAATCCTGTGATTTCACACAACGTGCTCCATTGTGCCCTGTTCCTGCTGGCTAAAGAGCCATTTCCCGGTAGGGATTGGCCCCTGAAAATGGTGGACGTGATGTCTGAATGTTGAGCAAGGGAGGGAGGTGAGTGAAGGGAAAAGGTTACTCTGATGATGATTGACAGATAAGGACTGTAGCCTACAGTATGTGTAAACTGGCCAGTGTCCATAGAGATAGACACACACAGGTGTGCACATGGCCGGGCGCACGCGTGCAAACAGACACACTTCTCACAAACAGAACAGAGGCAAAAAAAAGGCAAACAGTCAGACCTCAACACACATAACACCCTCACACTCGAAATCAGTTTCCCAAACTCTGTCCTGGGGCCCTCCCTGGGTGCACGTTTTGGTTTTTGCCCTCGAACTACACAGCTGATTCAGATAACAAACTGAGTCAGATAACAAATTTGAATGCGTTGTGTAGTGCTAGGGCAAGAAAACGAAATGTGCACCCAGGGGGGTCCCGGGACCGAATTTGGGAAACACTGGTCTACATCATCACCTGAGGCTGTTCCGTTTCCCTGAGGGTAGAATGGTGGGATGGAGGGGTGTTTGGGTGGCAGAAGGGAGGCCCACTGACCCGTGAGAGACAGACAGCACAGTCTGGTGCTCACATTACATCCCATCATCATCTCTCCACTCTCCGTCTCCCTCTACACCAACACCCTGTCTCATCCTCTAATGCACAAACTGAATATTCTGATTCTATCAATGCCTTCTTTAAAGAACAGCATCACAAACATCAGAGTCTGTCCTCAGTGCATCATACATGACGTACGTCAGTTACAGCGTGTACATGGCAATGACAGGCACAGTAACAGGCGTTGTGACCCTGGTGGTAAGATCATGTGACTGTTCTGGCATGAGCTAACGCAGATCTGAGGCGGTGATCAGGTGTACCGGAGGGGTTGGCGCTCAGGGACAGGTAGCCTGCGTCTAACCGGGTGACATAACCGACACCGAGGGCCCAGTTACGAGCACTCTTCGTCATCGCTTACACCCCTTTGCCAGTGCTGAAACTGATAGCGCTCAATTAGTGCAACCAAGAGACACCCCAGGGACATGTTATCCACACCACCTGTGTGTGTGTGTGTGTGTGTGCGCGCATCTCTCTCGCTCGCTCTGTTATACATTTACTGTTATGAATACAGTGTCTTGACTCTCTCCCTCTCACAGGTGTCAAATATATATATTTATCTCTTTCTCGTGTTTCGTGCCCATGGTGTGAGCATGAATGAGAGTCTGTATTTTAGGGTTATGTCTGTCTGTCTGTATAAAGAAGGTTGTGTACGTCCAAGCCTATGTGTATGTAACGCATTTTTGTATAAGGCCCAGTGTGATTACGAGCTCTGCGAAAGATGGGGGAGATCAGGAAAGAGAGGAGGAAGAGGGGAAGGCACTCAAACAGAGAACAGGAAGATGAACAGGAACATGTAGAAGAGTTGCTGACATGAATGATGTTGATGGAGGAGAGGAAGTGGAGTTCTCCACAATCAGTCATTCAAGTAAAAGGGAGGGAAGAGGACAGATGTCCCGGCGACTTAAACTGAATTCTTCCCACAGCTCTATGTTCGCTACATACCTCAGTCTGAGACTATCATTGTTGAAGTCGTTTGTGGTGACTTCAAAATGAGGGGTGTTTTCCAAAACGATTTCTGGGACCAATCAGAACGGTTAGAATGTGTTTGCGTTCTAGAAAGCAACAGGGAGTTACTCAGATCCAGACTCATTGCGGAGACCAAACTAATGTCAGTGGACATGGCGTAGCGTTAGGAAGGATTAGAGGAAATTAGTTTTGAGTGATTAGAGGAAAGGTTAGGGTTAAGGTTAGGGTTAGGGTTAGGGTTAGGGTTAAGGTTAGGGTTAAGGTTAGGGTTAGGGTTAAGGTTAGGGTTAAGGTTAAGGTTAGGGTTAAGGTTAGGGTTAGGGTTAAGGTTAGGGTTAGGGTTAAGGTTAAGGTTAGGGTTAGGGTTAGGGTTAAGGTTAAGGTTAGGGTTAGGGTCAGGGTTAGGGTTAGGGTTAGGGTTAGCGTCACACTTTACATTCAGTTGAACAGACACCAAGTGGTTAGTGGTGGGGAGCAAAACTTGTCTGCTACTTTCCATTCGTCACAACTCAGTCATTGTGTTATGTACATCCACATACTATGGTATGAATACTATCTTATTCACTGTAGCGTTTTGCTGACTTTACTGTAGTCCGCAAAAACATTTACTAAGGTGTTGCGGACATGACTGTAGTATACTGTAGTATTTACAGTTTAGTATAAATACTGTAGTAACAAAATAGTATATACTAGAGTAATTACTTTAGTGTATTTACAGAGTAGTATACTGTAGTATTTACTGTATTGTTTTATCAGACATTACTTTAGTATTTACTGTAGCATTTACTATTGTGTTTTTGTTTTATAATCTTTGACATAGAAGTGGGGGCTTTCGCCTTCAGGAAACCTGCTGGACAAATACTAAAGGGAAAATGTCAGTAACCTGTAGTAGGTAGGTAGGACTGCTCTTTTCTATAACCTATAGGGAACACAATATTCACTGCATTCAGAAAGTATTCAGACCCCTTCACTTTTTACACATTTTGTTACGTTACAGCCTTATCCTAAAATTGATCCAATTCATTTTTTTCCTCACACAATACTCCATAATGAAAAAGTGAAAAGGTTTTCAGAATTTTTGCAAATGTATTATACATTTAAAAAAAGAAATTCCTTATTTACGTTAGTATTCAGATCTTTTGCTACTCTAAATTGTGTTCAGGTGCATCCTGTTTCCATCGATCATCCTTGAGATGTTTCTACAACTTGATTGGAGTCCACTAGTGGTAAATTCAATTGATTGGATATGATTTGGAAGGGCACACACCTGTTTATATGAAGGTCCCACAGTTGACAGTGCATTTCAGAGCAAAAACCAAGCCATGAGGTCGAAATAATTATCCGTAGAGCTCCGAGACAGGATTGTGTCGAGGCACAGATCTGGGGAAGGGTACCAAAACATTTCTGCAGCATTGAAGGTACCAAAGAACACAGTGACCTACATCATTTTTAAATTGAAGAAGTTTGGAACCCCCACCAATACTCCCGTCCTGCCAAACTGAGAAACTGGGGGAGAAGGGCCTTGGTCAGGGAGGTGACCAAGAACCTGATGGTCACTCTGACAGAGCTCCAGAGCTCCTCTGTGAAGATTGGGACACAACCTAACTACTTGTCATAGGGACAACCTAACTACATGTCCTATGGACAACCTAACTTCTTGTCATAGGGACAACCTAACTACATGTCCTATGGACAACCTAACTTCTTGTCATAGGGACAACCTAACTACATGTCCTATGGACAACTGAACTAAATGTCATAGGAACAATCTAACTATATGACATAGGGGAAGCTTAGTGGGTCAGGGATCCAGACAATGTAATCTGTCTACTGTATGTGGGGTCAGTAAGAGGACAAGCTTGAGTAAAGCAGCCTCTTAGCAGGAGGAACAGAGCAGAGCGTATCCGACTGTCCGGGGAACATACATACAGAGCAGATATGAGACAGATATTAAAGTGGCTTAAACACTGAATCACTCCAAACCAATGTCACCCTCCTCCCACTGAATCCTGGGTAAATAATCGATTACCCACAGGCCTGGAGAGGGGGAGAATGAAAGGAGGAGAGAAAAGGAGGGGAGAGGGATTAGCGATCATGTGGTTGTTCTGTCCTTTTGAGCAAAGATCAAATGACCATGGCCAAATAACATAAATGAAAATGTGCTTTTCTCTGTACACAAACCACTTAAAACTTCCTCTTGACGCATTGAATGTAATTCGTTGACCTGAACAAAACTCCATGACCATCCATCCTCTTTAGATTATTCTGTCAATGAGCAAAACAATTCACTTTTCAGGATATCGGTAGGTTAAAGTAACGCTTAAACAACAGATTTTGAAGAAAGTTGTCAGTCAGTCAGTCAGTCAGTCAGTCGGTCACCCTTGAGTCTTCGTGCATGCTCCAGAGTAATTACAGGCAAAATCATGAGCTGAAAAAGAAGCCTACGTCAGATGTTTGTTTTTAATTCAGGGTTAGGTGTAAAGGTTAGACCAAGAGTTAGGGTTAAAATTGTTTTGTAGTTCCAAGTAGCATTCTAGACAGCAAGTCCACTGTAGCATGGAAAAATCATAAGGGCCAGTCTTCAATGAGTCTTCACATCAATGGAAGAGTGGACCCATGTGCTATTACTGCCCCCTTGTGTGGAAACTGCATACTGACAGTCATTCACTGAAATTCTTTCACAAGCATGATGGGATGATTTAGATTTAGGAAATGAACTCCTTTCCTACGCACTCCTTTCCTACGCACTCCTTTCCTATGCACTCCTCAGTAGTTGGTATTCAGACTTACTTAATGCCGGTGCGTAACGGGTTTTGCAGGTGTGGTTCCCTTGTGCGCACTGAGTAAATGTAATTCAACAGCTGAAAACCCTCCCACTTGATGGCCAGCAGATACCCTAAATGAAAACTTTGTGAGGGATTTCAGTACATTTATCTAAAACCATCCCTTTAAATTAGGTGTACCTTTTAACTAGACACTTTGACAGACTCACTAGAATATATGGAGAAAATGGTTCAGAATATTAGGGATCAATGAAAGAAAGCCACGTACAGCGCATACGGAAAGTATTCAGAGGTTTTCCACATTTTGTTACATAACAGCCTTATTCTAAAATTGATCATAAGGACAAAATGAAAACGGGTTTTTAGACATTTTTGCAACTGTATATTTATTTTTTTACAGAAATACCTTATTTACATAAGTATTCAGACCCTTTGCTATGAGACTGGAAATTGAGTGCATCCTATTTCATTAACCATCCTTGAGATGTCTCTACAACGTGATTGGAGTCCACCTGTTGTAAATTCAATTGATTGGACATGATTTGGAAAGGCACACACCTGTTTATATAAGATCCCACAGTTGACAGTTCATGTTAGAGCAAAAATAAAGCTATGAGAACTGAAAATGGCACCGGAAGAAATGGCAGCAGTTTTACAGTGCTACATTTATAGGTCAAAGGAATTGAGGTCAAAAGTTGAGGCAGAGATCTTGGGAAGAGCACCAAAACATTTCTTTAGCATTGAAGGTCCCCAAGAACACAGTGGCCTCCATTATTCTATAATGGAAGAAGTTTAGAACCCCCACCAAACTACCACCCTGCCAAACTGAGCAAATGGGGAGAAGGGCCTTGGTTGGGGAGGTGACCAAGAACCTGATGGTCACTCTGACAGAGCTCCAGAGTTCCTCTGTGGAGATGGGGAACCTTCTAGAAGGTCAACCATCTCTGCAGCCCTCCACCAATCAGCCCTTTATGGTAGAGTGACCAGACAGAATTCACTCCTCAGTAAAAGGCACATGACAACTCGCTTGGAGTTTTCCAAAAGGCACCTCAAGTTTCTCAGACCATGAGAAACAAGATTCTCTGGTCTAATGAAACCAAGATGGAACTCTTTGGCCTGAATGCCAAGCGTCACGTCACGTCTGGAGGAAACCTGGCACCATGCCTATGGTGAAGCACGGTGGTGGCAGCATCATGTTGTGGGGATATTTTTCAGCAGCAGGGACTGGGAGACTAGTCAGGATCGAGGGAAAGATGAACGGAGCAAATTACAGAGAGAATCTTAATGAAAACTTGCCCCAGAGCGCTCAGGACCTCAGACTGGAGCAAAGTTTAACCTTCAAACAGGACAACGATCCTAAGCACACAGCCAATACAATGCAGGAGTGGCTTCGGGACAAGTCTCTGAATGTCCTTGAGTGGCCCATGCAGAGCCCGGGACTTGAACCCGATCAAACAGTTTAAAGTTCCTTGGTGTCCACATCACCAACAAACAATTATTGTCCAAACATACCAAGACAATCGTGAATAGGGCACAACAAAACCTTTTCCCTGTCAGGAGACGGAAAATATTTGGCATGGGCCACCAGATCCTCAAAAGATTCTACAGCTGCACCATCGAGAGCATCCTGACCGGTTGCATCACCCCCTGGTATGGCAACTGCTCGGCATCTGACCGTAAGGCACTAAAGAGGGTAGTGGGAAAGGCCCAGTACATCACTGGGGCCAAGCTTCCGGCCATCCAGGACCTATATAATAGGCGGTGTCAGACGAAAGCCCATAAAATTGTCAGAGACTCCAGTCACCCAAGTTATAGACTGTTTTCTCTACTACCGCACGACAAGCGATACTGGAGCGCCAAGTCTAAGACCAAAAGGCTCCTCAACAGCTTCTCAAACCCCCCCCCCCCCCCCCCCCCCCCCCTTGTACACTGCTGCTACTCACTGTTTGTTTGTTACCTATGCGTAGTCACTTTGCCCCACCTACATGTCCTGTACAGATGAACTAGCCTATACCCCTGCACACTGACTCGGTACCAGTGCCCCCTGTATATATCCTTGCTATTCTTATTGTGTTACTTTTTATTATGACTTTTTATTTTAGCCTACTTGGTAAATATTTTCTTCTTCTTGAACTGCACTGTTGGTTAAGCATTTCACGGTAAAGTCTACTTTTTGTTGAATTCGGTGCATGTGGCAAATAAAGTTTGATTTTGACATCTCTGGAGAGACCTGAAAATAGCTGAGCAGCAACACTCCCCATGTAGAAACACCTCCACTACACCTTCATTTCTTTCATCTCCACCCCAAAAGAATAGCGAGCGGGTGAATAGAATATCATTCTCATGCTTAAGTTCAAGGTCAGAATACACATAGATAGAAAAGTAAATTAAAAAGGCAAATACGTTTAACGCTCACTAAACACGTGTCGGAATTCCCACTATGACCATAATATATACATACACACCTCCTACGCACATGCAAAACTGTGATAAACAGGAAAACATATCCACACATATGCACAATAGCTCTCTCGCTAACTCAATGCACCACCATCCAGGAACCACACACTGCCATCCAGGAACCTCTCATTGCTCTGGATGACTAGGTGCTTTCACTCTCTCCGAGGCTAACATGAGCAAAACTCTCAAAAGAGTGAATACTCACAAACCGCCGGCCCAGATGGCATCCCTGGCTTCGTCCTCAGAGTGTGTGCTGACTAGCTGGTGGGCTTCTTCTCGGACACCTTTAAACTGTCCCTGTCCTAGGCTGTAGTCCCCACCTGCTTCAAGGAGACCACCATCATCCCAGTGCCACCCTCTGCAACTGGATCCTGGACTTCCTGATGGGCAGACCACATGCTGTGAGAATTGGCAATAACACCTCCTCCACACTGACTCTTAACACCAAGGCCCCCCAGGGGTGTGTCCTCAGTCCTCTGCTGTACTCCCTGTTCCCCCACGACTGCGTAGCTTTGCAGGACCCCGTCATCATGTTTGCTGACGACACCACGGTTGTAGGCCTGATAACTAACAACGATGAGTCAGCCTATTGGAAGGAGGTAAGTGAACTGGCATTATGGTGTCAGGAGAACAGCCTCTCAACAAAACAAAGGAGTTGATTGTTGACTTCAGAAAGCATAGCATGGAACGTACCCTGATCTACATCAACAGGACTGCAGTAGAGTTTTAAGTTCCTCAGCGTCCACATCATGGGGACTTGACATGTATCAACAGCACCATCACTCTTGTCAAGAGGGCGCAACAGCATCTCTACTTCCTATGGCCTCTGAAAAAATTTGGCATGCCACCCCAGGTCCTCTCCAAATACTACCGCTGCACCATTGAGAGCGTCCTGACCGGTTGCATCACGACCTGATGCGGGAATTGCTCCATCCACAACCGCAAGGCCCTCCTCTAGTGGGTGGTGAAGATGCCCGAGTTCATCACTGGGACCGTGCTCCTACCCATCCAGGACATCTACTTGAAGCAGTGCCTGAAGAAGGTCTGCAGCATAATCAAGGACCCGACACACCCCAGCCACAAGTTGTTCACTCCCTTACGGTCGGTCTGATACCAACAGTTTCTATCTACAAGCCATCAGACTGCTGAACACTTGAACTGGACTGACCACCTGCACTGACCCTCACACCTTAGCACACACATACACCTCTGCTGGTACCAGACTCTTATTGCTAAATACTGTGCAATTTAAACACTTCCCCCCCAATTCCCTCTTCCCCAAAACATGTAAACATTGGACAATAAATTGTGCCTTCCTGTATTATACTTATGCTAAAATGTTTTCTATTCTACTGAGCCATTTACTTTTTGTTTGTATTCTTATCTTTTATTATTTCTTGTTATGTTGTCGAGAAGGAACCTGCAAGTAAGCATTCTGTCGGACGGTGTATACCATGTGTATCCCGTACAGTGGCGATTTTACCATAAATCTTGGTGGGGCAAGCCACTACACAACACAACACTAACCAATACATTAATTGCACTATAACGGTCACAAACGGTGCCCAAAAACTGTTAGGACCTACACAAAGCTCTCCCAACAGCAGAGCTTTAGTTTCAGCACTATTTAGTGCCACTACACCTGGCTATTAGCAAAGCCTTTTCTGTCAGCGAAACAGTTCATTCAGCCTCATTTACTGCCTAATTAAAAAACATAGCTGATATGGCTGACTTGCTTAAACAAATGTGGTTTCTACTGACAATTGAGATGTACAAACAATGGCATAAGGGAATGATGAGCGCATAAGAGGCAATCACTAATTTCGATGAAGATATGAATGAGCTAAGACGGACATAGTCAATAAAACAATTTGTTCAGCACTTTTAAAATATACAGTGACAGAATTCAGAATATGGGCCGTTCTTACAGTATTCTCCCTGTACACCAAGTCAGAACCGTAGGATAAATAAAGGGGGTATATAAGCAGACAATGAAAGCTCTTACAGAGCCCCAGAGTTCCCAGTTGTCTTGAACTCACTGATTGACAGCATGGCCAATGTATTCAACCTTCTCTGGCCCGTGGTGTTGCATGTGAATGTTTATCCTTTTAAACTTGGAAAAGAGAGCCTTAAACCCAGACTTGGACCATACACCCTTTCCAATGAATAGCAGGGCAAGCAAAATAGTGATTGCTTTGCAACGCTTGCAGTTAGTCACTGATTCCTTCCAAACCACCCATTGTTGAATTTGCAATTTACAACTTGTTGGGTAATGTTTATGTCCAATGGCCGATGAGCACTGATAAGTTTATCTATAATTTTTCATACGACAAGGATTGAAAAGGATTTTCCAGTAGATTGACGACATGATTCATGAAGATGACTGCTCGTCTAGCTTGCTAGCTAAGATTTTGAAATTATCAGTCCAATCAAGGCTACGGTAGATATAACATGATTTGATGTCATTTTATCTGTGGCCAATGACCTTGAGCCTTCTTGGATGGGCACTTCTAATGTAAATCTATGGCAGCACCCAAGGGGCTTGAACTTTCTAGCTCTCCCTGTAGATTTTGTGGTAACAGTGTCCCCATGAGTAAAAGAAAAGTGAGCCAATCACGGCGCAATAACCAACCCCTACGCTCTGTATTTTCCACTGGCTGCCCCTCCAACACAGAAGGCACTGAGCTAGGCTGAAACACCTGCATTCTGGAGCTGCCTTAAGAAAACAAAACACAAAATAGAGACCATGCTTGTATGCAGCTTTATTAACTCAAAACATTTTGCCTGAATGACTGGTCACCACTGATCACGTACATACAGTATGACTAATACTACTTGCTCAAGAGAAAGGGCCTTTAATGGAAGCCAGTAATAATAGTTGTCACAAAATAACCTGAAATCGACAAATCAAGAGAAATATGAAATGAACAGCTGAACCCAGAGTGGAAATAATGACAGGGAATATTGTTCAAATATCACTTTCATAACCATAACATGCTCCACCTCACGCAAATATGACACTAAAGTCATACTTACACCTCCATCCCTGCTAGTGGATGTAAGTTAATGAATAGATCATAACAGCTCTGGGTCCATTGTCGCATATAACATAACACAGTCATGATTAAAACAGGAAGTCAAACAGAACAGAAAAGTAGCACAAAAAAAAAAGGTCAAAACAACCCAACTTAGACAACCTGCCCCAGACAGGCCGATATAAAAGACCTGCACTGTATGGCTACTTTAAATACTTTCAACCAGCCAACTATTCAATGTCTTGTTTCAATACAAGAAGAAAAAAAATGACCCAACACAAGTCATACTGTTTGGGTTACAGTTTGGTTTTGTGCCAAACTCACCTATCCTTGGCTTGACCTACGCTGTGTGCTTGTTTACCCTTCAAGGCCAAACCTTTCAAACAAAAGAAGGTACCCTTCATTGACACCCTCGCTCTTTGAATGTTGTCAATGTGACACCTCTATTTTTTTCCATACTGAATAGGTATTCAATTCAGATCGATGAACCCAAATGACAATTTTAGGCACATACTATGTCTTTAGCTATCACTAGATGGCAATGTAACTCTGGTGGTATCCAAGAAAAACTGTGATGCGCTTTTAAGTCTAAAAGGGGAACAGCAAATTTCAGAAATGTTTTGCTGTTCTCCACTAAAATGGAAGTCACATTCACATATCAGTTACATAGAAATCTCAATGCAATACAAAATGGTAGGTAGATGACCATTTAGCTGAAAGATTCAAATTTACTGAGTCGTTAGTCTAGCGAGCATATTCTAATGTTTTAGTATCCTCTGCAATAAAATCAAGTCAGGAACACTATTCTTTTTAAAGAGAAAAGTAAAAGTAACTTTCAATAATGAAGAGGCAAGACAAATGGAAACGTATAGTTGCACACTTTGTAAAATGTCATTTATATACCTTAAAGTTTAGTGGGAAACTATGTATCTGAAACCAGCTAAATTACTTAAATTGCAGCAACGGCTACAGTAAATTAGGATTCTAATCACAAAAACAACAAAACAGCTGTAGCCAAGAAGGTTGGAAAATAATAATTATTTTAAGATTAAATCACAACCTCCTAAAAGTCTACATGTTCTTCTTCATTGTCAATATTTGGGGGGTGGGTCACTTCCTCGAATGCACAGGAGACAGAAAGTGGTTATGGCTCGTCGGTCAGCGAGCACTCAGATGTCATGGAGCACTCCGACATCGTGCGCTCCCGTGCGCCTCCCCGCCTCTCACGCGTGGTGATGTAGTTGAGTAGGTCAATGGACGTCACCACCCCAAACACCATCTGTCTCAGACAGGAGGAGCCGTCCGCCATGACTACACAGAGAGAGAGAGAGAGAGAGAGAGACAGAGGAAGGGAGAGAAAGAGAGAGAGACACAGCGAGAGAGAGAGAGGGGTAATAGTACTATTGAGATAAGACTTTAGGTGCAAGAGAACGTTTGTGACAAATAGGAGAACAGTTGTAGAACCACTGAAATGTGTCCTGCATGCAAGATACTACATAAATGATGTCAAAATACTTATCCAATTAAACATATTCTCCCTTTTTCATATGGGAATGTTTGCCATAAAGGAAGTTGAAACCTCCCAAGGTCTTTATCCAAGAATGAAGCAATGCATTAAACAATAGCCGGCAATTATACTGAATCAAACCATATCAGTTTACAAGAAGTTATGCAACTAGCTTCCTGTGTTCGAGAGACAGGGTTAGGTCGCAATGAAAGTCAGGTTCCGAAGAGACCCCTGCTGTTAGATAAGGGACACTGAATATAGGATGAACATAGTAAAATATGATAGGGAGCATAGGGGGTGCCTAGTCATAGCTGAGGGACAGAGTTTTTCCTGCTCAGGGCACACTGTCAAGAAAAAACACTTGTCCTTGGGATGTCTCAGTAAATGATAGTTGATGAAAATAATGTAAAAAATGAATTTGTCCTCTTGGTGAAGTTGTGGTGGTGGGCTGACAAAAAGCATTATGGCATATTAAGCTAAATCCCCTTGTCTATGCTTACACAACAGTCTGGGTATGGCCCTATTCTACTGGTGGCCAGGCACTGCCAGGCACCAAAACCCTACCGGTGGGCTTTGTCACCCAACACACACCTTGTTAATCTACTAGACCACAAAACCGATGATTAGACAGTATCATTACGCCTTGTGTTCCCTAGGCTGTGAGAAAGCCAAATATGCTATGTAACGACTTGTGATTTTATTTTTGCAGGCTTATCTGACCAAACTGATGAACAGCCCCTAAAGTTAAACAGCAAGCTAGTCAGAGGGAAAACAACCACCACATTGCCTCTGGCCGGGTGGGGGTTTGCTATGGCAGCGGACAGGTGACACGGTTACCTGGACAGGAACCAGGAATGACCCCTGACCCTGTAGGAGGGCCAGTTCAGGGTCAACCGAAGACAGCAGGTGTTGCTAGGAATGTTCTTCTCTACTGTCTGACAAAGGTAACTATCAGTGGTGGAAAAGAGACAGAAGGAGCAATACAAGATAGCGGGGAAATGGTGAGATAAGGAAGTGTGAGAGAGTAAGAGGAAGTGAGAAAGACAGGAAGATTAAGGTTGATGGAAGAGAGGAAGGAGGTGTAAACTTACATTGGATCTGCTCATGCACCACCAAGGCAAAGTGATCGGTCTCCAGGATACGGGACAGCTTACCCAGGTTATCGGTCAGTCGCACCTGAGGGGGGAGAGTGGGACAAATGAGAATTACAAAACTACAACAGGTGGACCACAGTCCAGATCCAGAACAGGGGGGGTTCCTCTGTCATTCACTGACAGACCTTAGAGCTACGTAAAACCATCAAATGTCCAGTTGATAAAAATCCCATGTTACCTAGGTAGGTAAGTTAGGATAACCAGCAATCTTGTAGTTATCATGGCCAGATTACATTCCCAGGGGCCTTGACCCCAAGGGGGGCACCCATGATTTTGTTGTGTCCGTCAGGTATCATATGAGCATGCCATAAGACATAGAAAAATGTGTAGAATTGCAGTATCCAGCCGGACCTTTGCCACCTAGGAAATGTGTGTGACCGGACCTTCTCAAATAGTAGTTAAGTAACCCCTGCTCTCCTCAATGATAGCCTTCAGTTTGAGAGCTCACAGTTGAGTTGAAGTGTTCTTGTGAGAGTGTGGCATATTGTTGAGCATGTAGGTAAAGGAACTGACCTGTTTGAATTGTTTGTAGAGCACCTTGGAGACAGGGTCAGACGCCTTGACCTTCCCAGCCAGCACAGAAGACAACATGTTGCCCAGGGTAACCATCCCTAGGATCATGCTACACAGACGAGAGAGAATATGGTAATTAGCATTATGACACCTGAATACAAGCAGAACTGCGTGTGAATGAAACTATCATGAACATATACACGCTGATTAATACAATGCCTGTATTGACCTCTTGTCAAGGGGACTAATGTTTTGTTAGCAGTCACACTATAGGGTACATTGACACTCGGCCTGAATGACAAACAGGTGACCATGGTAACCAGGTAAAAGCGTACCCGGACTCGTCAACGACGGGTGCCTGGTCAAAAGCCTTCTCCTTGAGGATCTTGATGGTCTTCTTGATGTTGACGGAGGGCAGCACGGTGATAGGGGCACACAGGTTCAGACTCTGCAGAGTCAGGTTCCACCACCAGGATTTGGACACCATCAGGTCATTTGGGGTTAGGAAGCCCTTATCACACATCCAGTTGTCACTGAGGAACTTAGACCTGGCGGGGGGGAGGGGTTACAACAGTCACACTCAAGGCTCACAACACTGGTACTACATACCCTGTTAAAAACACTTGGCATGTTAATGCTCCTTCTCCACACATTTAACCCCCCCATCCCCCTTTCCTGTTCAATCTCCCTCCTCCACTCATCCCCCTCTTCCCTCCCTTACATGTAGTTGCGGATGGAGTCAGGCAGGATGACGACACAGCGTTGGCCCTCTTTCAGCTCTGTACTCATCTTCACTGCTGCCGCCATGGCCGTGCCTGAACTACCTCCTAGAAAGAGAGACAGTTAGACAGAGCGAGAGAACAAGAGAGAGACCCTTGCTCTTTGGGAGCACCAATCATTGTGTGTGATGTCAACCTACCGCAAAGAAGCCCCTCCTCCCTGATCAGCATGCGTGACATGGCAAATGACTCCTCATCATTGGACTTGTACCACTTGTCAATTACCTGAATCCGAGAGAAACATTTATATGAATTCTACTATAGCAATCGTATACAATATTATCTTAGGAGTCATTTTCCTTCCACTTGTGTGTTGTGACTGTTACTGTATGCAGAGTAGAAAACACCGCTCAACTCAGGAGATCACTGCCACACACTCACAGATCTGTCCAGCACGGTGGGGATGAAGTCATATCCGATGCCCTCCACCTCGTATTGGGTCTTGTCTGTCATGTTCAGCTCCTCTGGCTCAGCCAGGATAGAACCCTCAGGGTCCACGCCCACGATCTACACAACACAGAACACTGTTAACTAAACCATTACATCAATAAGCCAAAGTACCATGGTAATAAATACATCACACAACGGCAACTTAAGATCTGTATTCATCTTTATCATTGAGACACATTATATGGCTTTATTCATCAACGGGAGATGCAATATTACTTTATGATCCTACTTTATGACTCGGCCCAACAGGCCTTATAACTGTGGGCCTTGGGTTGAACTCTTGTTGTATACTTTCAGCTAAATGAGTTTGGAATTGGCTCTACAAGACTGAATGGAATTCAATTGACAAAGTACAGAGCGATAACATTCTAGTCAGATAGATTGCCTTCTTATAGATCTGGGACGTTGTGTTAAGTGACTCGGTGCCTACCTTGATGTTGGGGCATCTCTCCTTCAGCTTGCGGGCGATACCAGTGATGGTGCCACCTGTGCCAGCTCCTGCCACCAACATGTCCACCTTACCTGCAAGGGCAGAGTGGCGCAGAGCGGTCTATTAGAAGAGTAGGAGGAAATAGATATTCTTCACTCAATTTCTCCATCGCATTCACACACCACACACGTACCATCGCACTGCTCCAGGATCTCCTCGGCAGTAGTGTCGTAGTGGGCCAGGGGGTTGCTAGCGTTACGGTACTGGTCAAGGATGTGAGAGTTAGGAATCTCGTTCTTCAGACGCCAGGCTACGCCCACGTGGGACTCTGGCGAATCAAAACGGGCAGCGGTGGGGGTACGCACGATCTCCGCCCCCAAGGCTCTCAGCACATCCACCTGGGAACACAAGATTAGATTACATTTAGTTACATTCCAACGCATGGATGATACACAAACACCAGTCTCACCTTCTCCATGCTCATCTTCTCAGGCATGACGATGATGCAGCGATAGCCTTTAACTGCAGCGGCCAGGGCCAGACCAATACCTGCACACACAGAGAGAGAGAGGAGTCAATACAGCTGTGAATAACAGGTCATGTCAGCAGAACACCATACTGCAGAACACAGACAGACGTCAATACAGCTGTGAATAACAGGTCATGTCAGCAGAACACCATACTGCAGAACACACACAGAGCGAGACAGAGCGAGAGAGAGAGACAGAGCGAGAGAGAGAGAAGTCAATACAGCTGTGAATAACAGGTCATGTCAGCAGAACACCATACTGCAGAACACAGGGCTACAGTGACAAGATCCTAATGTCAAAGGTAAGCTGGGAGGTCTCAGTGACTACTTGACAATACCAGGCAAAACTAAATGTTAAACTCTCTCTCTCTCACACACACACAGACATACTAACAACAAAAAAACATAACTCCTTTGACTTGGGTGTGTAATCTTTCCACTGTGAGTGACGTGTGTTTTGTCCAAGAATAAGCCTGTTTATAGCGCTCAGGGAATCCTAGAGACACGTACCGGTGTTGCCGGAGGTGGGCTCGATGATGGTGTCTCCAGGTTTGAGGATGCCAGCTCTCTCTGCATCCTCCACCATCCTCAGACTGATACGGTCCTTCACACTGCCCCCTGCATTGAAGAACTCACACTTGGCCACTACACACAGCGAGAACGAGAGAGGATGTAAGGAAATGTTGAATCATCAATATGTACTGCAGCTGCTTATATTATGCTGTTATTGTGTACTTTAGATATACCACAGAGAAGACAAACAGAATCACCCTGTGTACAAGTTAACTGTAAAGCCCCTTAGCAATGCCAGGAAGTACAGTAGAAGTTGCCACAGACAAGGAGGATCATGGGAAGAGACAGAGCTGGCAGGAGCCGATTTGGAAAAATTCAGGTGCGGAGGTCATCCAAAGGTCCAGCGTTTCTCACTCACACGTACAATAGCCGATTGAATCTGTGCCAAACGGCCCCAAATCCACTGTGAACTAGTCAGCCAAAGAGTAAATCCGAATCACATGAAAATCCATGCAAGTGCCATGGAAACAGAACTTTTTGTCTCACTAAGCCATGGGAATCAAGCAGAGATCGACTTTAAACAATTAAGCCCGTAAAAAATATATAAAATAACTCACTGGCGAGATATTAGATATTTAGACTGAGGACCGTGACATGGTTCACATGAGAGTGAACTCAAATAACACATGTGGATGGTGGTCCAAAACTGACCTACTATTAACCATCTGGTATTACTGTACTTCACCAGTCATTGGCCAACTGAGTGCATGCTCCTCAACCGATCGCTGCCCGCACCCTCCCGCCTAACTAGCATCACTACTCTGGACGCTTCTGACCTAGAATATGTGGACAACTACAAATACCAAGGTGTCTGGTTAGACTGTAAACTCTCCTTCCAGACTCACATTAAGCATCTCCAATCCAAAATTAAATCTAGAATCGGCTTCCTATTTCGCAACAAAGCCTCCTTCACTCACGCCGCCAAATATACCCTCGTAAAACTGACCATCCTACCGATCTTTGACTTCGGTGATGTAATTTACAAAATAGCCCCAAACACTCTACTCAGCAAACTGGATGTTGTCTATCACAGTGCCATCCGTTTTATCACCAAAGCCTCATATACCACCCACCACTGCGACCTGTATGCTCTCGTTGGCTGGCCCTCACTACATATTTGTCACCAAACTCACTGGCACCAGGTCATCTATAAGTCCTTGCTAGGTAAAGCTCCGCCTTATCTCAGCTCACTGGTCACCATAGCAATGCCCACCCGTAGCACCTGCTCCAGCAGGTATATTTCACTGGTTACCCCAAAGCCAACACTTCCTTTGGCTGCCTTTCCTTCCTGTTATTTGCTGCCAATGACTGGAACGAATTGCAAAAATATCTGAAGCTGGAGTCTTATATCTCCCTCACTAACTTCAAGCATCAGCTGTCAGAGCAGCTTACCGATCACTGTACCTGTACACAGCCCATCTGTAAATAGCACACCCGACTACCTCATCCTCATTTTGTTATTTATCCTCTTGCTCTTTCGCACCCCAGTATCCCTACCTGCACATCTGTCACTCCAGTATTAAAGCTAAATTGGAATTATTTCGCCTCTATGGCCTATTTATTGCCTACCTTCCTACTACCTTCCTACTCTTCTACTTTTGCACACACTGTACATAGATTTTTCTATTTTTCTTTTGTGTTATTGACTTTACATTTGTTTATGTGCAACTCTGTGTTGTTGTTTTTGTCGCACTGCTTTGCTTTATCTTGGCCAGGTCGCAGTTGTAAATGAGAACTTGTTCTCAACTGGCCTACCTGGTTAAATAAAAGGTGAAATAAATAAAAATAGATGACGAGAACATTTCCCCCAGAATCCACATCCGGACTTCCCAAAACTGGTAACTGACAATTCAGCCTAGTGACACCAGATACAAGACCTTGTCCCTCTCCGGCCCCCCTTCTTCCCCACCTTGTAGCCCTCAGAAAGGTTACTTATTCCCTCAGAACAGAGGGACTTTCGGGTGGCCAAACCCGCTCCACCCAGAGTGATACCTGAGACAAGACCCCTACAATCATACAGTGGAGCCTAGCAGACTAATGAGGGGAAAGGAGGCTATGTTGACTTTACAATAATAGCAGTATTCATAGCAAGCAGGGCCTGTAGGAAACCAGTCCTACTGACTAACTGTACTACAGGAGGATTCTAATACAGAGACGAACTGTACTACAGGAGGATTCTAACAGAGACTAACTGTACTACAGGAGGAGTCTAATACAGAGACTAACTGTACTACAGGAGGAGTCTAACACAGAGACTAACTGTACTACAGGAGGAGTCTAATACAGAGATTAACTGTACTACAGGAGGAGTCTAATACAGAGGATAACTGTACTACAGGAGGAGTCTGAAGAACTTCTCCCTCACTCTTCTATGGTCTATTTCATTCTCCCTCACTTCCAATTTAACCCAGTCTCCATGTCATCGCCACATACAGTGGGACAAAAAAGTATTTAGTCAGCCACCAATTGTGCAAGTTCTCCCACTTAAAAAGATGAGAGAGGCCTGTCATTTTCATCATAGGTACACTTCAACTGTGACAGACAAAATGAGGAAAAGAAATCCAGAAAAATCACATTGTATGATTTTTAATGAATTTATTTGCAAATTATGGTGGAAAATAAGTATTTGGTCAATAACAAAAGTTTCTCAATACTTTGTTATATACCCTTTGTTGGCAATGACAGAGGTCAAACGTTTTCTGTAAGTCTTCACACGGTTTTCACACACTGTTGCTGGTATTTTGGCCCATTCCTCCATGCAGATCTCCTCTCGAGCAGTGATGTTTTGGGGCTGTTGCTGGGCAACACGGACTTTCAACTCCCTCCAAAGATTTTCTATGGGGTTGAGATCTGGAAACTGGCTAGGCCACTCCAGGACCTTGAAATGCTTCTTACGAAGCCACTCCTTCGTTGCCCGGGCGGTGTGTTTGGGATCATTGTCATGCTGAAAGACCCAGCCAAATTTCATCTTCAATGCCCTTGCTGATGGTAGGCTTTGTTACTTTGGTCCCAGCTCTCTGCAGGTCACTCACTAGGCCCCCCCGTGTGGTTCTGGGATTTTTGCTCACCGTTCTTGTGATCATTTTGACCCCACGGGGTGAGATCTTGCGTGGAGCCCCAGATCGAGGGAGATTATCAGTGGTCTTGTATGTCTTCCATTTCCTAATAATTGCTCCCACAGTTGATTTCTTCAAACCAAGCTGCTTACCTTTTGCAGATTCAGTCTTCCCAGCCTGGTGCAGGTCTACAATTTTGTTTCTGGTGTCCTTTGACAGCTCTTTGGTCTTGGCCATAGTGGAGTTTGGAGTGTGAATGTTTGAGGTTGTGGACAGGTGTCTTTTATACTGATAACAAGTTCAAACAGGTGCAATTAATACAGGTAACGAGTGGAGGACAGAGGAGCCTCTTAAAGAAGAAGTTACAGGTCTGTGAGAGCCAGAAATCTTGTTTGTTTGTAGGTGACCAAATACTTATTTTCCACCATAATTTGCAAATAAATTCATTAAAAATCCTACAATGTGATTTTCTGAGGAAAAAAAAACTCATTTTGTCTGTCATAGTTGAAGTGTACCTATGATAAATTACAGGCCTCTCTCATCTTTTTAAGTGGGAGAACTTGCACAATTGGTGGCTGACTAAATACTTTTTGCCCCACTGTATGTGCTTCTTTCTCCTCCTTCCCCTCTTAATGTTTCCTTCCACCATCGCCCTCCTCCCACTGTCATGTCCTCTACCACTGGATTTATGGATTATTGCTTAAAAAAAAGAAATATCTGTAGGGAAGACAGCTAAATCAGCAGTTTTGGGAGTAGTGAACTAAATGTAGTTCAACTAGAAATTAAACTACATTTTGCAGTAGCTTGGTGGTAGTTCAACTAATTTAAAATCTAGATAGCGTAGAGTCTTTGTAGCAGTGTAGCCAACTTCTGGAACTACACAAAATACGGGTGAAGTAGACAAGAATTTCCTTTCTTTTTCAGCACCAGTCCTGCCTAACTCTCACTTGAAACTTTGTTTTTGTGTTTAATAGGATAAATTACATATTCTGTTAACACAAACAAGGATATTCAAATACAGACGGCCTTTCTCTGGTTGTCTTTAGGCTCAGCGGGTGTCATGCCCTTTGACTGTATGTGTGTAAATACTCACAGAGTTCACACTTGAGGCCGAAGGCTTTGGGTATCTTGTTCATGCGGACCAAAGGTGTGTCTCCAATCCTCCTGAGGATGTTGGGTAGAATTCTGGGGGCTTCGGTCCTGAGAGGTAAGGATGGGATGGAGACTCAGTTACGGAGAGCAATCTATATAAACCATGATCATTCACAAATTAGAGAAAAAGAGAAAAAAAGAAAGCAAACTCCCTTTTATGGGTAAGTTCGCGCCAAAGTATTGAAAGTTGTTTCATATGTGAGATGGAAACTTGTGTAACTTGGCTACTTTTGTACCCTCAGTACGATACTGTCTTTGGGACATCGAGAGTTTATTTCGTAACATGGGAGCCTCTGGATTCGTTCTGGTAGTGAGACATAAACAAAGCCTTTGCCAAGCCGCACAGAGTTATTGATGCCATATTGAACTTATATAACAACTTAAATTGATCGAATGGAGAGATTACTGTCAAAACAGCAAGACTGTTCCAGATAAATGCCAGACACTCAGCGTACCACATGCACACACCCTTATCTCCTAGGCCAAAATGTCCAAAGTGTTCCTTTCAGTGTTCCTCAAAACAATCGGAAATTGCCAAGTCATGGTGAAACACCAAATTCCTTGCCCAACCCTTCCCGCTCACATGGGGTTCCTACAAAGGATCCAAGTCAGAAAGACCAGCCCCACAGGCTTTGGTCCTCTTTGTGGTTCTGGCTCTATCAGGTGTGTCAATATGCAGGAAAATGGAGCCTGGCTAAATGGCAAACCAAAATCCTGCTTTTAGGTTGCTGCTCAAAAACAAATATATTGGTTATTTTCTCTCCCTGCTAGTGAAGCAAGCAGGTGACTGACTATATCTTAGCAACGGGAAATAGTGAGGGGAATTAGCAAGGGAAATTAGTGGACTATGTAAACTAGAGGTGTTTGAAGAGCAGGGAGGATAAGCAGAGTATGTGGAAATGCTGTGGATCTATGTTCATGGGGTGGAGAAATGAATGATCACTGACCACAAACATCCATCAGCTCTCTCTACACTAAAAAGGCTGGGAAACATGCAAATCCTGTTCGTGATAAGTGTGTGTGACTCACTTTGTAGAGTGGCAATGAGGGGACTCGGCAGAGGACATGCCCAATTTCCAGGTGCATCTACTGGGCAGATCAGGACGGATCCACTGCCTCTCCTCAGTGCCTGCGACTGTGTTCTCCAGGTCGTTCTCCCCCTCCTCCCCATTCACTTGGGCCAATTCATTCATGGTGAACAACCCCAAGTTCTCCATTGCTTCTCCATTGACCTTGGACCCCCCATTCAAAATGGCGGCGTCTCCGTTGGCCTTGGTAGCGTTGTTGTGAAGCATAGCTGCGTGGGGGCAGACGGAGGACACAGGGCGCACAGAGTCTATGCTGGAGGGAACCGAAGGCATGGCTCACCTGAGAGAGAGGGTGAGATAGAGAATGAGTGAGTCCGACAAACAAACAGTAGCTGACAGACACAAATTCCTTTAGTAAAATGTACCAGCGTAGGCTAGGGGATCCTTCTCAACTAATAACAGAACACATTCACATACATATGGAGGTTACATTCAGTTGATTTATACATCATTACATTACGGTCAAAACAGGACACGTTCAGGTGAATACTGCCAGGGAGAACATAATGCTCCCCCCACAGGCCTATACACTCCAACCCAGATTCTCACACGGGTATCCTATATAGGTTACACAGTGTAGACACTAGTGTAAATCACTCAGCGCAAGAGAAACGTCACATCAGTCTATGCAGTGTGTTGCGTCTGTGAGGACAACAGTGGCACTAAAGGGGTTTGGTTTAAAAAGAAGTAGCCTACCAAAGCTGCTGAACAGTTGAGTTGTTAGCAAACAGAACACAGCTGCTTCTCCTCTACCTGGCTGAGCATTCCCACTACTCTATGCCACATATTCCTTGCGAGCTCCTCACCAAGGCCACCAAAATATGGCGGTTGTATAACATAGCCTAGCCCTAACATAGCCGAGCCCTAACAGAGCCGAGCCCTAACAGAGCCGAGCCCTAACAGAGCCGAGCCCTAACAGAGCCGAGCCCTAACATAGCCGAGCCCTAACATAGCCGAGCCCTAACATAGCCGAGCCCTAACATAGCCGAGCCATAACATAGCCGAGTCATAACATAGCCGAGCCCTAACATAGCCGAGTCAACCCTGGTGTGAGCCTACTATTTACACGTCCAAAATTGTCATCAGTAACGTAACTTTTGGATTACCCAAACTCCGTAACATAATTACGATTCATTTGTTACTTTTGTTTTACTTTCCCCTTAAGGAAGCTTTACAAGAAGACAAAAAATATCCATCAAAAGCATTTGGTGTCATCAAAGAGGCCTCGGACTTGTAGCCAGACTGGGTCTAGTGGAAAAAAAACCTTAGACTTACGCCTATTTTCAATGCTGAATTGAATGCCATTGAGAAAACAGAAAGGTATCATTATATATCTTTTCACAAACATCCATGATGAATGTAAAAGTAACTGATAAGCCTACATGTAAGCAGTTACCCCCCAACCCTAGCTAACACACACACACACACACACACATTAACTCTACAACCAGCAGTTAAGAGTGTTTAGGGAAAGGAACACAAACACGTGGCCGGCACACACGATTGGCTGGTTAGCCTACATGATGAATATGTAGACCAGCCCACACAGACAATGACAGCATAAGATGCAACAGTGTTAAAGACTGAGTACTTTAGAATGAGGCAGCAGTGTTAACCTCTTCCAAGACAGAGTACTTTAGAAGGCGGCAGCAGTGAACACTAAGATAAAAACTAAACTTTGGTTACTTCAGTTACAGCCACCGACATTGGAGAAAACAACACAGCAACACCACACAATCTTCTACTACAGCTACTATTAATAGGTGCACTCTTTTGACGACATCTATAAAGCTGAGATGTGGGTGTTTGACCCTGCAACACGACACCAGCAACAGCTGTGTGTGTGTGTGTGGGGGGGGCATCTGTGTGCTGTAACAGATACGGTCCATTCCAACGTGTGTAAGGTCATTTGAAAATGTTATGGAGTTTAGAGGGAATGCTTGAGACTTAAACATTTGCCGGATTTGCCTGAACAGCCAACCATTGTGTGCTGATGGAAGGGGTAGGCTTGAGACGTTGATAATTCACCAGTGTATCAAATACAAAACTAACAGATCACCCATGTGTGCAAAAGGGTGCTCACTTATTAGACTTCTACATTTGTGGAGGAATGTTGAGCCTACTCAAGAGATTGTTATTTTTACCTTGTCCACGTTCCACACTGCTCTGCAAAAGGTAAACATTGTGGTAAAACGTGATGTCAGACACGCCCCCAACGAGAGGGAGGGACACTGCATGTTCACCCCGCTATCATCCAGAAGGTGAGGTCAGTACAGGTGCATCAAAGTTGGGACCGAGAGACTGAAAAACAGCCTCTATCTCAAGACCACCAGACTGTTAAACAGTCATCACTAACATTGAGGGGCTGCTGCCAACATACTGACTCAACTCCAGCCACTTTAATAATGGAAAAATTGATGTAATAAATGTATCACTAGCCACTTTATATAATGTTTACCTACCCTACATTACTCATCTCATATGTATATACTGTACTCGATACCATCTACTGCATCTTGCCTATGCTCTGTACCATCACTCATTCATATATCTTTATGTACATATTCTTTATCTCTTTACACTTGTGTGTATAAGGTAGTAGTTTTGGAATTGCTAGGTTAGATTACTTGTTAGATATTATTGCACTGTCGGAACTAGAAACACAAGCATTTCGTTACACTCGCATTAACATCTGCTAACCATGTGTATGTGACAAATAAAATTTGATTTAAATTTAAACACACCTTCCAACCAAAACTTTGAAAGAGACTACCACCTCCAACGCCCAGCCTTTCATACCCAAAAGGCACTCCTTCAACCCGTTCTTCACAGGAAGGTGCCAAGATATCCATCCCACACTTCTATTGTGACTAAAATCCTTTTGAGAGATTCAAAATGTTAACGATGTGTTGGGTTAGTAACACAGTGCCATATTGATGCATGACATTTGCCCACCAGCATCTTGGCTCCCAAAGCAAAGTAAGAACACTGAACCAATGTTTTTTTCTGATCTTCAAATAAACAAAGTCAAATCAAACTAGGGAGAGGGTAAAACGCTTACTGTAGAAAGAGGTAACCCAAGGATGATAGGAACGCAACGGGAATAGCTTTGGACCAGTGCGTAATTGTTTAACACCTGAACTGGGCTAATCCATGTAACCCACTGGTATATAAACATTAACCACTGCACATATTCAGCAATTATGCACAGCATTATTAGGCCTAATCTAAGTGGCCGGCTATGCTACATTTCTCTGACCTGTACCACTTTAGAAGAGCCTATAGGTAAACTGATTAGGGCTTTATGAATGTTCAAGTAAGCCTATGTAGACCGACATCTTACACACTTGTCCAAGGATTATGTTAGTCTGTCAGCAAAAGAGAATCAGGCTTTTACCAAAAGTTACATTTAGTCCATAGAAGAGACATTTAGTGTAGAAAAAAGGGAAAACACCTTTCCAAGAGGGAGGCAGCTATAACACTGAGGTGGACGGAGAGACACTGTCATTAAGGGGTACTGTGTGTAAAAAATATATTTCATCCATTTTCAATTCAGGCTGCAACAACAAAATGTGGAATAGGTTAAGAGGTATGAATAATTTGAAGGCACGGTGTTATATATAGATACACAAACAAGTTTTATTTTTTAAACCTACTCATTCAAGGGTTTTTCGTATTTTTAATATTTTCTACATTGTAGAATAATAGTGAAGACATCAAAACTATGAAATCATGTAGTATCAAAATATATTTTATATTTGAGATTCTTCAAAATAGCCACCCTTTGCCTTGACAGCTTTGCACACTCTTGGCATTCTCTCAACCAGCTTCATGAGGTAGTCACCTGGAACGCATTTCAATTAACAGGAATGCCTTCTTAAAAGTTCATTTGTGGAATTTCTTTCTTTGAGCCTATCAGTTAAGTTGTGACAAGGTAGGGGTGGTATACAGAAAATTGTATTTTACCAAATAGGGCTACGTCCATATGGAAAGAACAGCTCAAATAAGCAAAGAGAATCGACAGCCCATCATTACTTTAAGACATGAAGGTCAGTCAATACGGAAAATTAAGAACATTGAAAGTTTCTTTAAGTGCAGTCGCAAAAACCATAAAGTGCTATGATGAAACTGTCTCTCATGAGGACCGCCACAGGAAAGGAAGGCCCCGAGTTACCTCTGATGCAGAGGATAAGTTCATTAGAGTTACCAGCCTCAGAAATTACAGCCCAAATAAATGCTTCATGGTTCAAGTAACAGACACATCTCAACATGAATTGTTCAGAGGAGAATGCGTGAATCAGGCCTTCATGGTCAAATTACCTGGTTGAGACAATTCCAAGAGTGTGCATACAAAGTATTCAGACCCCTTCCCATTTTCTACATTTTGTTGCGTTATTCTAAAAAAACGTTCAATCTTTTACCCCCTCATCTACACACAATACCCCCTCATCTACACACAATACCCCCTCATCTACACACAATACCCCATTATGACAAAGCAACAAAAAAAAACTGAAATACCTTATATACTTAAGAATTCAGACACTTTGCTATGAGACTATAAATTGAGATCAGGTGCATCCTGTTTCCATTGATCATCCTTGAGATGTTTCTACAACTTGGAGTCCACCTGTGGTAAATTCAATTGATTGGACATGATTTGGAAAGGCACACACACACACATCTATATAAAGTTCCCACAGTTGACAGTGAATGTCAGAGCAAAAACCAAGCCATGAGGTCGAAGTAATTGTCCGTAGAGCTCCGACACAGGATTGTGTCGAGACACAGATCAACGGAAGAGTACCAAAACATTTATGCAGAATTGAAGGTCCCCAAGAACACAGTGGCCTCTATCATTCTTAAATGGAAGACATTTGGAAGCACCAAGACTCTTCCTACAGCTGGCCATCCTGACAAATTGAGCAATCGGGGGAGAAGGGCTTGGTCAGGGAGGTGACCAAGAATCCGATGGTCACTGTGACAGAGTTCCTCTGTGGAGATGGGAAAACCTTTCAGGAGGATAACCATCTCTGCAGCACTCCACCAAGCAGGTCTTTATGGAAGAGTGGCCAGACAGAAGCCACTCCTCAGTAAAAGGCACATGACAGACCACTTGGAGTTTGCCAAAAGGCACCTAAAGACTCTCAGGCCATGAGAACCAAGATTCTCTGGTCTGATGGAAACAAGATTGAACTCTTTGGCCTGAATGCCAAGCGTCACATCTGGAGGAAACCTGGCACCATCCCTATGGTGAAGCATGGTGGTGGCAGCATCATACGGTGGAGATGTTTCTTAGCAGCAGGGACTGGGAGACTAGTCAGGATCGAGGGAAAGACGAACAGATCAAAGTACAGAGAGGTCATTGATGAAGTCCTGAGCGCTCTGGAGCAGGTTCCCACACTGGGGGGGAAGGTTCACCTTCCAACAGGACAACAACCCTAAGCACACAGCCAAGACAACGCAGGAGTCTTGGCTGTCTCTGAATGTCCTTGAGTGGCCCAGCCAGAGCCCGGACTTGAACCCGATCTAACATCTCTGGATGACCTGAAAATAGCTGTGCAGCAACGTTCCCCATCCAACCTGACAGAGCTTAAGAGGATCTGCTGGGAGGAATGAGAGAAACTCCCCAAATACTGGTGTGCCAAGCTTGTAGTGTCATACCCAAGAATCAAGGCTGTAATCTCTGACAAATGTGTTTCAACAAAGTAAATGTGACATGTTATTTTTAATACATTTGCTAAAATTTCAAAACCTGTTAATCCATTGAGATAAAAATGCAAGTCTATGCATTTTGCCATGGTTATTGCGTTGATCCTCTGCTCAAACATGAACAAAATCCATGTGCACTGAATGCCCGTCTTTTGGAATTCAACTCTAGTTCTCAAAGATGCTATTTAAAGAATATATAAGTCCAATATATTTTTCTACATGTTTTCTAACAGTCCCCCCCCCCCATCCCAAAATATATAAGTTCAATATATTGTTCTACATGTTTTCTAACAGTCGCCCCCCCCATCCCAAGATATATAGAAAAATAATTGAAATTCAAGATTGGGGAAGTAGATATATGGCTTCATTTCCAGGGTCAGATGAACGTTCCTGTCGACTTCCAGTCATTGCACTAACTACCTCTACCTCTAACTTTCATCATACTGGATGAAGAGACATGAAACGGTATCCAAAATTGTATTCCGTTGCAGCTAGCAATACTCATTAAATATTCATTTTCACATTAATAAAAAATAAAAAAGATATATAAAATGATGCATTTCTAGGGTACTACAAAAAACAGATACAAACCCCCTTCAGTACCCCAGCTCCGGACTCCAGTTTGAAAACCCCGGAGCTAGATAACTTAGCTAGCTAGTGTCATCAGCCAGATTAGTGTCGGAATTTTAATTATTTGGACTATAATGCAGTTGATTGGTTACAATGGTAGGAACATATATTCAGCATTATATTCAAGTGAGCATTATAAGCCAAAATACATTTAGAATGGCATGAATATTTAGACTGCAGAGTAGAATGCAGTACAGTACTTTTCTTTACTGTATTGTACTGTGTTCTACTCATCGTACAGTACTCTACTCAGTACTGTGCTGTGCTCTACTGTGCTGTACTGTGCAATCCAAAACTTGTGAAACATAGGTTCAGATTTGGTCCATTTGGTCCATTCCGGTCCATCTGTAGACGTTAACATCAACGCCAGGGTGGACTGACCAAATTTCAAACACTTTTCAACATCCATGGATGTCTGGTGTCGGTCGGTGAGGATGCTGGTTACAGTAGATGGAAAGAGGGGGCTCATGGGTAGATGTCAGTAAGAGCTGATGTTAACTGGAGAGTGAGCGAGAGGTTGTCTAGACATAGACTGTTTTAAAACTCTTGTTTTGACCACCAGACAGAAAGACAAAGAAAACAGTATTGAGCTGAACATAACAGTATGCCAGTGGAAGGGAGGACAGCAGCATGTGACCGAACTGTGGTTTGTGACTACCATGGATTTCCCATTGTTGCCATTTCAGTTGCAGTAATTCCATGTCCAATTTGGTAAAGGAATTACGAGTTTCATTCACTTCATTCATAAACCAAATGTATATCAGTAAAATCACTATAACTACTTGGTTGCTCTACCATTATTTGTTACTTCTCTGAACTTTCATTATCCTGCCACCTCATGAGAGAAATGAGAAAATAAAGTTCATAGTAAAGGAATTACAAGGCAATATTTCTTAAACTTACAGAAGGTAAACAATTTATCCAAAACGAAAAAGAAAATAAGTGAATATTATATGGCAGGGGTCTTTGGATCAGCATTGTGTTTTGATGCATTTCTGATAACATCTTCCAGAATCTTAAGAGGTTTCTAAAACCAGTTCATCCAGAAATCAAAGCCTTTACTTATGACACGTTTTTAAGATGTACATTTTTTAAAATGTGTTTTTTAATGTATCCATTTCTTAATTATCCCAAAATATAAATTTAGCATTCATTTGACACCCAATTTGATATGCCCTTAAGAAATTCATGTTGGTGCTTATGGGTCCTTCTCAATGGAAATGCTCTGGATGTAAAACTGAGCCGGATATAAATGAGCTGGATGCTATCTCTACTGGATGTAACATCCAGCTCAGTGTTACAGCCTCTACTGCAAAGAGGCTAAACCAGGACACACTGGTCTTACATCAGTCTACGGCAGTGGGAATTAAGCCACGTCATTTCCCCTCCCCCATCCAATATTAAACTCGCAAACGTAAAATGTTTCGCAATTACATTACTATACATATGTATGGTTCTAGTTATTTATTATATGGAGTCAATCTAGTCAAGTGTCAGTCATATATTCTGCATTAGTGGATAGAGTAGACTACATAGACAAGCCTGTGTTGCCAAATAAATAAACACTCTTTAGTTAACAAGTTCATTACTTTTTTTTCTGCTATTATGATCGTTCAAAACGATATTCCCATTCGGGTCTAGTTTTTTTTCGAGTTCCCGGTTATCTTGAACGAGATCCCAATTGCTTTGAATGCGGCATACTTGTCGGTGCAACACTCCGTGACGTTTTTGGTATTTCATCATGCTTGTTCATGTCACTCACTAGCTTTACATGCTCTAGTCTCTCTACGCTACTCGACACCACACATTCAACGAATACTAGTTTTAAAAATAACATAGTAATAGATTTTAAAAAGCAGGAATGAGAGGGCGCTAGTATTGTTCAAGCGCCGCACATGAGTGATGGAGGCTCTGGATCAGGGCAGGAAAACTAGGAATGATATCTATATTAAATCTAGTTATTTTGAAGTAGTTAACGTTGTTCACTCACCTTTGAGTTAATTAGGTAGTGGCGATGGACCAGTGCGTGATCCAATTTCAAAAATGATCTTTCGTAGATTGCGACTATACTAGTTTACCCAGCAGCTCATGATCCAATTTCAAAAATGATCTTTTGTAGATTGCGACTATACTAGTTCACCCAGCAGCTCATGCTTTAAAGCACGACAACACGGCCCAATCTGATTCGAGCATCCCTGTTTGGTGTGTACGTTCATTGGCTACAGTGGGGGTGTTATTTTGTCTTGCTCCTCCAATCAGAGCTTACACATTTGTCGGGCCTTCGTTTCGAATGTCCTGCACATATGGAAACAAAAGGCTCAGAAAGTAGCCAGCCCCCTTGTAGATATACTTCCACAAGATAAACAATAATGTTGGTATTTAAACGTTTGGATATTTCCCCTGAGAAAAGTTTTGCTCAACCTTGAAAATGAGCACAACATGGTGTGCAAACAGAATTGTATAAAAGGTGTGCAAAACGATTGCTAATGAACAGGCCGACTTAAGTGAAAAAATAGCATTTATTTTTTCTTAAAGCAGACCAGCACACCCTGTTCCAGTTCACCTTTCCAGTCTATTAATCTGGGAGGCCAATCTGAAGTATTTGTTTTACAATGACTAACAACCACTCAATACCAGATGTAGCTGTTCCAACTTCTCAAACAGCTCTAACATTAAACCTGTGCTTATAAGATCCCTTCTTCACATCCAGATTTCTCTATTCTTCCCACGTGTGCTCTGTTCTTTCATGGTGCTATATAAACACCATCTACTCATCAAGCTTTGATTATTTTGAGCTGTGTAGTGCTGAGGTTTGACACACCTGCATCTGGTGTAAAGAATGACTAAACCAGGGTTTGCCAAACCGCTTCCTGGAGAGCTATCCTCATGTAGGTTCACTCTCCAGTTGTAACTTACTGTACTTGATTCAGCTTATCAGCTAAATATTAGAATCAGGGTTGAAGCGAAAACCTACAGGATGGTAGCTCTCCAGGAACAGGGTTGGAAAACCCTATACTAGAAAGTTTCCCAACAAGTTAATACATCAGTTCTTCAGCACAAAAAGACAAAAAAAACAATTATCGGCCTAATGCACTTCTTTGCTCTTCCCTAAACTTGCAGGCCTATGTAGACATTCATGTCTGAACACACAGATCAGATGGGTGAATAAAGTTGTGGATATACATAGCCTACGCAGCGAAATGGAATAGACCATCTTGAAACACAAAATTGTGAAAACCAACCATATAATCGTACCCTCTGAAGCTATTGCAATCTAAGTCAACAGGATTCTTTGGGAGTGTCAACTTTATTGGCAAAAACATCCTCTGGCATTCACCCTAGGTGTTCCAGTATCTCTCAAGATAAAGGAGTGATAAGTAAACTTGCAAACATGACCATTATGTAGGTCACAGGTGTCAAACTCATTCCATGGAAGACCTTTGTGGGTTTTCACTCCCTTGTACTTGATTAAGGTCACTAATTAGTAAGGAATTCCCCACACCTGGTTGTCTAGGACTCGACTGAAAGGAAAAACCAAAAACCTGCAGACACTAGGCCCTCCACAGAATGATTTGGACAGCCCTGATGTAGGCCTACCTGTTACCAAACTTGTCAACCACCATGTACAGTATCTGCGATTATATGGTTATTTTTTGATAAATTGATGGGATAGTGTCATAAGTGCAGTCCTTTGTAAAGCTGAAAGCATGTAGTCCAACACACAGAATTTGCATCCACATTGTCACTTTCCATATGAAATACTGCATCTGGGGCAGGTGATGCCATGTGTCCCTATTCTCATCTTTGGCACTGTGCTGGTGTCATTCTGAATGGAAACAACTCCCTGAAAACAGAGGTTGTACATGCAATCAATAACATGTAGTTGTAGCCATAATCCAAACAGGCAAGTGTAGGCATGGGAAACTAGAGACACTTTTATGTGGACCCATTCCAAAGTCAGAATCACAGCTAATTGGTTTAAGAGAATCCTTCAAATAAATCTATGCTAACTATCTTTTTGAGCCAAGTGAACACAGCATGTTCTGAGTGAGAAATCAGCTGAGGTGTCAAGTTACTGGGAATCAGACAGGGAGCAGTCTACGGGAAATATTTATCTTCCCTAAACCCAGCCTGAAGCGAAAGTAACAGTTACTAATTGCGGGACACTAAAAACATGGATCCAGTTGGAAGAAATGTGTAGATAACAGTGCTCTACACCAACACGGTTTACAAGGAGCACAAAGAAAAATAGTCAACGTATTATTGATAAGAATTGCCTGCAATTAGATCAAATACAGAGTGAAGGAGCACCAGAAAATTGTATTTTAAAAGATTGAAATGTAGCCACTTGTGAAGCTCATCTCCTGAAGAAGCACTCTTTTCTTTCTATTCCATGAAATGTTATCTGGGTTATTCTTCCTAGTGATACTGGTGCTCCCAAATAAAAATTCTAGGCAGCAGTAAAATATTTAAGCATATACGACAAATGGTAGCGCCCTGTAAATCAGGTTTACTTTTTTTTTTTTATTGAGAAGGCAAGCTTTACATTTCTTGAATAAAAATGATAAAAAAAGGAAAATAACAAGTCCAACATTTTCCAATTAATTTTAGTCAATGGGACAATATGAAAGGGCCAACAGGGAATTGAAAAGGCAGCAATGGAGGGAAAGATATGGATTTGAGGATGATGCAGAATGATAATGGAGATGGAAGGGATGCACGTGAGGTGGTGGCTTGGTTTAGAACCTGCCAGAGCGTTCTCTGGAACGCCTTCTCTCACGGTCACGTCCGCCTCCCCTGCCTCTATCCCTCGAGCGAGAACGGCGTTCCCTGGAACGGGAGCGAGAACGATGGCCCCCTCTGAGGAGAAAGAGAGAAAAAGTAGCTAGTTAAACTCACAACTAGAACTTTCCCACTTAAAAAACCTTAGCGTGTCATAAATGTGTATTTCGGAGAGCACTTGAACGCAGCATTAGTTCTGTGATTAGCGTTGACTGTCAGAGAGCCGGAGCATACCCCTTCTTCCTGCGGCGACCGTACAGCTCCCTCAGCTGCCTGGAGATGGGTTTCAGGTGCATGAAGTTACAGAAGCCTCCTCGAGTGCACTCCCTGTGGAGAAAGTGGAAACTGCAGTTAGATGATGAACCTTGCTCAGATTTAGACTTCTTCATATGACAACGGAGATAAAGGCATGTGGATTTCGGTAGCAGTTAGCCTTGCTCTAGCATTTATTTCATTTAAATTACCTCAATGAATTACAAGGCATTTGTAATCACGACTAACGCCATCTTGAGCTGAAAATGGTGTGTGTGTGGTCCTGCGGTGGAGTACTGACCCCATCTCGTACTGGCGGCAGCAGGCTTCTCTGAAGTCTGTAACGGGAGAGAGCTCGGCGTGGATTGGTTGACCGTTGAACCAACGGTTATTCAGATCCATCACGGCCTTCTCCGCGTCTTCCTCACGATGAAACTACACACAGAGACCATCACAGAGTTGGTGTGTGTGCGAAATTACGTTCTTAAGAGGCAGAAACAACGACAGAGTGTTTGTGATTAAATGGAAGGAGGAGAATGGGTGTTCAACAAACATGCACAAAACCCACCATCAAACACACAATTACATGGTCAGTGACACACCTTCAGGTATACGTTTCCAACCAGATGGTCTCCCAGGTTGTCGCACACATTCATCTCCTCCACCTCTCCGTACTTCTCCTCCATCTCTGTGAAGACCTCCTACAACAAGAGAAACAAAGGAAGAGGTGGATTGGCAGACAGAAACGGGAACACACTAAGCCTCAAGTTTGCTTGAATTCAAAGCACATTTCCCAAAAATAGCCAGGAAAAAAAAAAAGTTTCAATATTTCTAGTCGGTTTCAGTATTTTGTCATCGACTCCCACATGGGCTGTGTGATGGGGGAATTGACGCAACGTAACCAAGAGCTGCATCATCCACTCCTTTCAAGTGGATTTATAGTGCGATAATACCAGAAGCTGACGTGTCACTGACTCACCTCAAAGAACTCATCGTAGTGCTCCTGCATCTCCACATCACTGACGGCACCTAGTGGCCACAGGAGAAACACTCATCAGGGACAAGCCAATGACGGCATCACTGTGGTTTCATTAACTAACATGCACAAGAGAAACATTGCTAAAAACAGACGAGTCTGGACTGATTGGACAGGATTTTAATCTAAATATTACTGAATTACAAATGACTTGAATTGCCTAATAGCACACAGTCCTGTACACATGAAATGGAGATTTCGGGAAATATCGCAAAAGGGTCAGTGCCAAGAATCAGTTCATTGTGCCCCTGCACAACAAGGACAATATGACTGGACATTTCCCTTATGAGGAGTCTTAAGAGACTCATTTAAAGTTACATTCTGTGCTAAGTAGTAATAGCAAGGTTCTGGCACTGTCAGACATAATATAGCTGTCAATGAATACTAAAGAATGGGACTCACTGGGATCTAAACACTCTAGGGAAAATGTCAGTCATGCTCATCTCCCCAAAATCACATTCCATGTATCACATTTTGTACAATAAAAACAAGACATTTCCATAAATTAGTTTGACCTGAGACTATGGGGCAGGGTTAACTTCTTGAACAGGATTAGTGTAAATGAGTGAGTACTTGAAAAATAAAAAAAATGAATAAACTATTAGCTAGAAGGTCTTAATTCAAAATCTAATAGAAATATACACTACTGTATGCATCAACCTTTATTTGGTTATTTCTGTAAGTGGTACCTACCAGAAGAATAGCCCACATGGATTGTTTTACTTAACACTAGTACCTATTGTATTGCATGTCTAGTACAGCACCTTAAAAAGGGTCCAAACCTTAAATCGCTGAAGAAAAAAGGGATAAATCTTAGAATGCGAGATCAAGAGGAAACATAGCAGCTGGTCCCTGTTACACTTACAGCGCAAACCATCGGCAGACTGGGCAGTGTTTTGAGGGTTACGGTAAATGTTCAAGAGGGCAATGGTCTGAAAATACAAAATGTACATTTGAATATTTTAAGTAACAGTTAAGAAATCTGCCTGAAACTAGGTGCATTTACTCCCATCCCCCTCCCTCAAAACAGTGTAATTGTGCCCCAACCAGCCCCAGACCAGGGTAGGAAGGGATGAGTGAAAGACGTTAAGATGATCCATGGGACTGGTCCACGCCGAAACAGAGGGAGCTGGAAGAAGCGACATAGTCAAATATTGTCGTTCTGAGTATTGCAAATTATATATATTATACACACACAAATTACATCCATTTTAGAATAACACTAACGTAACAAAATATGGATAAAAGGGGTCTGAATAGTTCCCAAAGCCACTACAAAACCGTTCAAAAGTTTGGGTTCATTTAGAAATGTCTGAGGAGAGAAGCACATTTTTAGTCCATTAAAATAACAAATTGATCAGAAATACAGTGTAGACATAGTTAATGACTATTGTAGCTGGAAAATACAGATTATGGAATATCTACTTAGGCGTACTTAAGCCCATAATCAGCAACCATCACTGTGTTCCAATGGCGCATTGTGTTAGCTAATCCAAATTTATCATTTTAAAAAGGCAAATTGATTAGAAAACCCTTTTTAATGAAGCTGCCAGTTGAGGACTTGTGAGGCATCTGTTTCTCAAACTAGACACTAATGTACTTGTCCTCTTGCTCAGTTGTGCACCGGGGCCTCCCACTCCTTTCTATTCTGGTTAGAGACAGTTTGCACTGTTCTGTGAAGGGAGTAGTACGAGGCTTTCAGTTTCTTGGTAATTTCTCACATGGAACATCCTTCATTTCTCAGAACCAGAATAGACTGACCAGTTTCAGAAGTTCTTTGTTCCTGGCCATTTTGAGCCTGTAATCAAACCCACAAATGCTGATGCTCACCTAGTCTAAAGAAGGCCAGTTTTACTGCTTCTTTAAAATCAGAACAACAGTTTTCAGCTGTGCTAACAATTGCAAAAGGGTTTAATAATGGTCAATTAGCCTTCTAAAACCGATACATTTGGATTAGTTCACAACGTACCATTGGAACACAGTAGTGATGGTTGCTGGTAATAGGTACAGTGGGGCAAACAAGTATTTAGCCACCAATTGCGCAAGTTCTCCCACTTAAAAAGATGAGGCCTGTAATTTATCATAGGTACACTTCAACTATGACAGACAAAATGAGAGAAAAAAAAAATCCAGAAAAATCACATTGTAGGATTTTTTATGAATTTATTAGCAAATTAGGGTGTAAAATATTTTTTTTAATGGACCAAAATGTGCTTTTCTTTCAAAGGTAAGGATATTTTTAAGTGACCCCAAACTTTTGAACGGTAGTGTAAATCTACGTACAGTGCATTTTGGAATGCATTTCGACCCCTTGACTTTTCCCACATTTTGTTACAGCCTTATTCTAAAATGGATTAAATAAAGCATGTTCTTCGTTAAACACAAAGCCCAAAAAACAGGATTTTAGAAAATGTTGCACATTTAAAAATAAAAACCTTATTTACATAAGTATTCAGACCCTTTGCTATGAGAACCGAAATGGAGCTCAGGTGCATCTTGTTTCCATTGATCATCATTGATATGTTTCTACAACTTGGTTTGAGTCCACCTGGGGTTAATTCATTGGAAAGACACACACACACACAAAATATAAAAGGCCCCACAGTTGACAGTGCATGTCAGAGCAAAAACCATGCCATGCGGTTGAAGGAATTGTCCATAGAGCTAAGAGATAGGACTGTGTCGAGGCACAGATCTGGGGAAGGGTAGCAAAACATTTCTGCAACATTGAAGGTCCCCAATAACACAGTGGCCTCCATTCTTAAATGGAAGAAGTTTGGAACCACCAAGACTCTTCCTTAAAGCTGGTCACCTGGCCAAACTGAGCAATCGGGGGAGAAGTGCCTTGGTCAGGGAGGTGACCAAGAACCAGATGGCCACTCTGACAGAGCTCCAGAGTTCCTCTGTGGAGATGGGAGAACCTTCTAGGACAACCATTTCTGCAGCACTCTACCAATCAGGCCTTTATGGTAGAGTGGCCAGACGGCAGCCCCTTAGTAAAAAAGGAACATGACAGCCCACATGGAGTTTGCCAAAAGGCACCTGAAGGACTCTGACCATGAGAAACAAGATTATCTGATCTGATGAAATCAAGCATCACGTCTGGAGGAATCCTGACACCATCATGCTGTGGGGATGTTTTTCAACTGCAGGGACTGGGAAGCTTGTCAGGATAGAGGGAACGATGAAAGGAGCAAAGTACAGAAAGATCCTTGATGAAAACCTGTTTCAGAGAGCTCAGGACCTCAGACTGGGATGAAGGTTCACCTACCAACAGGACAATGACCCAAAGCACAAAGCCCAGACAACGAAGGAGTGGTTTCTGGACAAGTCTCAGAATGTCCTTGAGTGGCACAGAGAGCTCGGACTTGAACATCTCTGGAGAGACCTGAAAATAGCTGTGCAGCGACGCTCCCAATCCAACCGGAGAGCTTGAGAGGATCTGCAGAGAAGAATGGGAGAAACTCCCCAAATACAGGTGTGCCAAGCATTAGGCGTCATACCCTAGAAGACCTCTAGGCTGTAATCGCTGCCAAAGGTGCTTCAAGAAAGTACTTGAGTAAAGCGTCTGAATACTTATGTAAATGTGATTTTTAAATTGTTTATACATTTGCAAACATTTCTAAAAACATGTTTTTCCCCCTTTGTCATTATGGAGCATTGTGTGGAAAAAGTAAAAGAGCTCTGAATACTTCCCAAATGCACTGTACATGCAGTACCAATCAAAGTTGACACACCTACTCGTTCCAAAGTTTTAGTTGCACTGTTCTACATTGATGTCGTCACTTATTCTACAAAACTGTGAAATAACACATATGGAATCATGTAATAACTAAAAAAAAAAAGTGAACAAATCAAATGAGATTCTTCAAAGCAGCTGGCCTTTGCCTTGATGACAACTTTGCACACTCTTGGCATTCTCTCAACCAGCTTCATGAGGAATGCATTTCAATTAACAGGTGTGCCTTGCTAAATGTTCATTTGTGGAATTTATTTCCCTTTTAATGCATTTGAGCCAATCAGTTGTGTTGTGACAAGGCAGGGGTCATATACAGAAGATAACCCTATTTGGCAAAATACCAAGTCCATATTATGGCAAGAACAGCTCAAACAAGCAAAGAGAAACGACAGTCAATACGGAAAATTAAGAACTTTGAAAGTTTCTTCAAGTGCAGCAAAAACCATCAAGCGCTGATGAAACTGGCTCTCATGAGGACCGCCACAGGAAAGGAAGAACCAGAGTTGCCGCTGCCGCAGAGGAGAAGTTCATTAGTTAACTGCACCTCAGATTGAAGCCCAATTAAATTATTCAAGTAACAGACAGACATCAACAGTGAATCAGGCCTTCATGGTCGAGTTGCTGCAAAGAAACCACTACTAAAGGACACCAATAAGAAGAGACTTGCTTGGGCCAAGAAACACGAGCAATGGACATTATTTGAGATTTTTGTTTCCAACCGCTGTGTCTTTGAGAGACGTAGAGTAGGTGAACAGATTACCTCTGCATGTGTGTTTCCCACCGTGAAGCATGGAGGTGGTGTGATGGTGCTTTGCTGATGACACTGTCAGTGATTTCTTTAGAATTCAAGGCACACTTAACCAGGATGGCTACCACAGCATTCTGCAATGATACACAATCCTATCTGGATTGCGCTTAGTGGGTCTATCATTTGTTTTTCAACAGGACAATGACAGGCTGTGTAAGGGCTATTTGAACAAGGAGGAGAGTGATGAGTGCTGCATCACATGACCTGGCCTCCACGATCACCCAACCTCAACTCATTTAAGATGGTCTGGGATGAGTTGGGCCACAGAGTGAAGGAAAAGCAGCCAACAAGTGCTCATAGTATGTGGAAACTCCTTCAAGACTGTTGAAAAAGCATTTCAGGTGAAGCTGGTTGAGAGAATGCCAAGTGTGCAAAGATGTCAAGGCAAATGGCGGGTACTTTGAAGAATCTCAAATATAAAATACACAAATAAATGTAACACTTTTTTGTTAGTTTTGATGTCTTCACTATTATTCTGCAATGTATAAAATAGTAAAAATAAAGAAAACTCTTGAATGAGTAGGTGTCCAAACTTTGACTGGTACTGTATACACACAATATAAGGTCAATGGGGCTCGAAATGACTTCAAGAACTTGCTGAATCATAGGTGATTGAATGCCAAGATGTGATTTTTATTCTAAGTTACTTTTTTTCTCTCCTTTTGATACATTTTCAAAAACTAACTTTTTGTGAGTCATTCTGAGATGCTCAGCTGAGAAACAGATCAGTTATACATGACAGCAACAAGACCACAAACCCATGACTTACCTGGGAGGCGGTGAGTGGCAATGCATCAGCTCTGCTAGTCGGGGCTCAATTTCAAGGTACTATAACATTTACAATATGTCTGACATAAGTTAATCAGTCTATTGTATAGGGATGACAGTGTGGCGAGAGCCAAAACTAAAGCTGTGCTGTGTCTGGACAGTAACGCATATCGATATTTTTGCTGTCAACCTCCAACAAATATTGGGCACTAAGGCAGTCGGTGTGTTGTCAGTCTTGTCCGAAAGCGCATGATAAATGCCTAAAGTCAGTCATCTGTGCACTATAACTGTGTTAGAAAACAGATACTACCAGGAGATCGCTTGGAGGTATTAACTTCACTGTAAGGGATCATTGCAAATTTAGTGGATCAAGGCATTTGTGTTTATCCTTTTCTCAATGTCACCATCAGAGCATGTCATTCTACACCTAGGCTTAGACCTCCTGAATGTCCACAGATAAATACAATAAATCTATTTGACTGGCGAAATAGGGGGCGGCATATTGGCGAGTTGAGGTACCCCCTGCTACCAGTGCTTAGAAAGACCCTCAGAAGCCCTGCAGGAAGCCAGAGGAGATGCAGACCTAAAATCTGAGGAGGGAGGAGAGAACTAGAGAGACCTGAGGGCTGAGAGGACTGGAGCAGAGGCACTTACAGTGGGAGCCGTCGGCCGTCTGCGCACTGTTTTGGGGATTACGGTAGATGTTTTGAATCAAGATGGTCTGGAGAGGGAAAAATACAAATAAATATTTTTAATAAATATACAAATTCCCCAAATCCTGATACCTAGAACCTATAGCAAAAGTGGGGGTGGGGAATCCCTGGATGTAGAGGAACTTTTAGTCTGTAGGACAAAAAGTGACAAAAAGCAAGAGTCCCTGCTTGACCGGAGAACACGATGGGAAGTTTGAGACTTTTCTTTGTCCGGAGGAGGCGAGCTGTAGGGAAACCTAGAGTACAGCTGCTGTAGGGAAACCTAGAGTACAGCTGCTGTAGGGAAACCTAGAGTACAGCTGCTGTAGGGAAACCTAGAGTACAGCTGCTGTAGGGAAACCTAGAGTACAGCTGCTGTAGGGAAACCTAGAGTACAGCTGCTGTAGGGAAACCTAGAGTACAGCTGCTGTAGGGAAACCTAGAGTACAGCTGCTGTAGGGAAACCTAGAGTACAGCTGCTGTGCTAGGTTTTATTATTTAATTTAAATGTTTATCCCATTTAGTAGATGCTTTAAGCGACTTAGTCATGCGTCTCTACTCGCTGAGGGTGATACATCAGGCTTTGAGGTGGGGAAATTAAGCGCAGTGTGTCAGTCAAGTTTAGTCAAACGCAATACCACAATATTTATTAATGAGGGAACGAGAGACATCAATAATCCATTGTAAAATGTTATGAGCTCTGTCAAACAAACAAAAAATACAAAGAGAGCTGCCAACAACCTGAAGTGAATACCCTAAGACACCGTCTAGTGTCAGCTCTAACTATAATGAACAAAAATATAAACTATGTAAAGTGTTGGTCCCATGATTCATATCCCAAAAACATGCACAAAAGGCTTCTCTCAAATATTGTGCACAAATTTGATTACGTCCTTGTTATTGAGCATTTTTTCTTTGCCAAGATAATCCATCCACCTGACATGTGCGGCATATCAAGAAGCTGATTAAACATGATTATTATTGTGCTAGGGACAACAAAATACCAATATTAAAATGTGCAGTTGTGTCACAACTCAAAGCCACAGATGTCTCAATTTTAAGGGAGCTTGCAATTGTCATGCTAACTTTATGAATGTCGACCAGAACTGTTGCCAAAGAATTGAATGTTCATTTCTCTAAAATAAGCCGCCTCCAACGTTGTTTTAGAGAATTTGGCAGTACGTCCAACCGGCCTGACAACCGCAGACTACATGTAACCACGCCAGCCCAGGACCTCCACATCCAGCTTCTTCACCTGCAGGATCATCGGAGACCAGCCACCCGGCCAGCTGATGAAGCTGAGGAGTATTTCTGTATGTAATGAAGCCCTTGCAGGGAAAAACTAATTCTGATTGGCTGCGCCCCTGCCCACCCATGGCTGTGCCCCTGCCTAGTCAATTGAAATCCATAGATTAGCACCTAATAAATGTATTTCAATTGACTGATTTCCTTGTATGAACTGTAACTCAATAAAATTGTTGCGTTTATATTTTTCTTCAGTATGCATACACTAGCAACGCAATGTTATGTCCTGGGCCCCCTGGGTGAAACCTAGCTCTCAATCAAAGGTTGTCATGATATTCAGTTAAATAGACAGACATGTGACTGAATGAAAGGGTAAAAGATGGCCTAGATTCAGGGCAGACTGTCCACTAAAAATAGGATATTTATTGTCCTATTGGGTTAGAAAAAGTACCTCTGTTCATTAATAAAGGGACCAGCGAAAGAAAAATGTCAAAGCAGAGAGAATGTTGTGTGGGACGTGTTTGTCTGGTATACTGAGATGCGATATGCAAAAAACGCTTTGGCTATTCAAAGCGAGGCCACAGAACAGACTTGGACCAGCAAAAATGGAGGAAGTATGTATCGCTGTGCTTGTTGCAGTAGTATGGTTGCTTAAAAAAACACTTCCTGTTTCATATATTTAGGACACTAACTAGTACTGTATTTAGTCATCTACAGTCAAAGTACATTTTAATAGTATTGTTATTAAAGGTGTCTGATAAATACAGAGGGTCTGTTGAAAGGTGCACAACAGAGCCCACAAACACACATCAGTAGATGTTAATGGGGGGAAGGGGTCATGCACAAAATGTTATTCACACTATGGTGCTTCACTATCAGAACACCAGTGCTGATAAAACTTGCCCCGTCCCTGATGAGAAGAACAAGCTAAACAAAGCACCAGTCCCTGGATCAAAGTTTTACCAAACCAAAGATAATGTAGCAATTTGACAAACGCTAACCCTGCCTAGAGCATGACAACCATTTCATCTTGGCAAGAGAAGATTCCCACATGCCCTTTAATGCAGGCCTCTGGTAGACGCAAAGATTTTAAATAAGTTACCTTGACTGAATTGACTTACCTGGCTGAAAGTTGGTTTATTATGTAATCTGGAGCACCGGTCACCATGTCGGCAGGCACCAATTTTAAAGTAGAAAGAACAGTTCACCCTGGGGAGAAAAAAAAAAAGCCTAAGTAATCAGTGCTGAAATGCATAACTATCTACAGAAATGCACTATCACATGCAAATGAAGAGAAATATGAAAACTTTGCATCATGTGATAAAGGTAGGAAAACAGCAGCCTGTTGAAAGTAGAGCAGTACAGTAGAGCAGATTGTCTAGCTAGAGCTCATATTAACCCATTCAAATAGACGGTAAATGTTATTAAACATTATACTGTCTATTCATGAAGCTGGCTGCCACCTGAGGGGATTTGCCGACGCTGCCCAAATGCTGTCTAAACAAATACACCTAGCGCGCGATACAGTTCTGTAAACATTTTTACTTTCATATAAGAATTGTTCAAATAGAAAAATATAAACTTAATGTAGGCAGTTTAGGAAAGTTGCACCTGGCTGAATTCTGAGACATGAATTGTGGAACGGGCCAATTGAAATGCAAGTGGAAGGTCAGAGGCGGAGTATGAAAACAGCAGGGTGCAACAAGTTCAAGTTGTCAATCTAATCAATAATCATTTTAGCAGCAGCGTAGGTGTGAGGGTAGCAGTAGATGTTAGCCACTTAACAGTCTTATGGCTAGGGGGATAGAAGCAGTTTAGGAATCTGTTGGTGTGAGTCTTGATGCACCGGTACCATCTGCCAGACAGGAGTATGTAGAACAGTGCATGTCTCAGGTGGCTGGAGTCTAGATGGTTGGGAGCTCACCCCCAATGAAGCGCAGTTGGCTACCAGATGGTGATACAACCAAATCAAATCTAATTATATTCGTCACATGCGCAAAACACAACAATGCTTACTTACGAGCCCTTAACCAACAATGCTAAATAAACAAATGGAAAAATAGTGCAAAAAACTATAATCAGGTAGCCATTTGATTAACTGTTCAGCAGTCTAATGGTTTGGGGGTAGAAGCTGTTAAGGAGCCTTTTGGTCCCAGACTTGGCGCTCCGGTACCGCTTGCTGTGCGGTAGCACAGAGAACATGGCCTTCCTCTGACACCGCCTGGTATAGAGGTCCTGGGTGGCAGGAAGCTCGGCCCCAGTGAAATACTGGGCCATATGCACAACCCTCTGTAGCGCCTTGTGGTTGGATTCAGAGGAGTTGCCATACAAAACGGCGCTGCAACCAATCAGGATGCTCTTCGATGGAGCAGCTGTAAAAGTTACTAAGGATGTGAGGGGCCAGGCCAAATCATTTCAGCCTTCTCCACGACTGTGCGACGACCATGATAAGTCCCCAGTGATGTGGACACCGAGGAACTTGACCTGTTGGGGGTGTTTTTCCTGAAATCCATGATCAAATCATAAACTGTGCACTGTAAGTGTATATTTTGTATTTGAAAGATAAGTTATTTGAATGTCCGTTATTCCAGGAGGTACAATATTTGTTAAGTGATGCATTTGGCAATGTTCAAATCATTTGCACAAGACATATAAACAATAGCATTCACTGTCAAAGTTGATACATGTAGGCCCTTCATATATAGGCTATGCGCAGCACTTCGTTCAATTTATTGAATCAGTTATTGTGTTCTTACTCAAACCGCAAGTAACAGCTGTCAAACTCAGACATTTCTACCACAACACAGGGATGTCGATTCACACGGGACTATTATCATATTCAGACTTTGGAGTTTGACAACAACAACAAAAAACACGTTGTTATTCTGGTTAGTCAATGTCCAGATTTCAGTTTCCATTTAACCCATCTAAACAGTAGGCAACAGTTCCTTTGACATGCCATAGGTCTGTTTGAAGTCCAGTCCCGTGACTGTCACATTTGTATAGAGCCTCACAATCAATCACCACAAATAACAGGAATTATCATGTTATGGGATTATCTGTAATTACCCTCTTTTTTTCTCTTCACTAAAACTTTTCAAATTCTGTCCCTCCCTTCTCTTTATTTTCAACTGTCCTTCTGCAGCTTTTGTCTTATTGAATTAAACTTCGACAATGTACTCTTGCCTCCATGGATTGACGTTACTGCTTTTGGGAACGGGCAGAAAGTTATTTGGCGATTGGATGTGTAGATTACTACAGAAGCCTAAATATCAGATATCCTAATATAAATTAAAGAAAAACCTCAAAATGTTACCTATATAAATTGCACACTAATTAGACATTTATTTATGCATTTTTTTCTCTTTATTCAACCCGCCCGTCATCCACTGGCCCTTCAACCACACAATATTTAATGATCCTAAACCGGTCTGCCCCACGGATATAACCGCGGGTTGAGACCAACCGGTGCATCAGTACTACTGTAGTTATATTGTCTGTCTCACAATTTCTTCAACCTTGGACACACCACATATTATACAGGGCAAATGCTATGCGCATCTGGATGATCTTGGGAGCCAGCTAGTTGACATTATAGCTAACGTTACTACTGGATGTATAGCAACAGATGACAAATCTTGGTATAGCTAGCTAATTTAACCATTTGGGACACATGGCAGAGTGAGTTGCCAGCAGTGTTTCCCTAACTACAAAATCATTAGTGTCACACAAAATCATGTCTAGATTTTGACAAACAGGGTACTAAGCAATGTAATGTACAATTTACAGGTGAGACTGGCAAACTGCTCAGCACACACAAAGATCCCTTACCTGTGCACACATGTTCAACAACATGCTAACCTTTTCCAAATGACTATATCCATCATTTTAACACGTCTAAATTTCACTGCTAATTGTGAATGATATAACATAGTAAGGCAAGTGTGGAAGTTCTCTTCATATGTCTATAATATGATTGTCAGACCAAATAAGTAAGGATATACATATAGTTAAAAACATTTACTCACTTATCTTTCTCTGTACCGAAAATGGACGCCAGGTACTCCGCCATTTTCGATCCTATCGGCTACACTTTTGACGTCAGAAATGATACCCTTCCAGGAACTGAGCACTGATTTTAACTTTTTTAAATGTTTTTTTTTTTTCATTTAACCTTTATTTAACTAGGCAAGTCAGTTAAGAACAAATTAAGAACAAATTATTATTTTCAATGATGGCCTAAGCCGGCCAAACCCGGACGACGCTGGGCCAATTGTGCGTTGGCCTGTGGGACTCACAATCATGACCGGATGTGATGCTGCCTGGATTCGAACCAGGTACTGCAGTGATGCCTCTTGCGTTGAGATGCAGTGCCACTCAGGAGCCCCCTTAACCAAACACTGGCCATCAATCGATCATGCATATTTTTTATGAACTTGAATTAAGTTTCAAAAGCTTTTACATACCTAGCCTAGACCATTGTACAGCAGTTGGTGGTCATTATGAAATGTTGTTGGTTGTGTGCTTAGGGTGGTTGTCCTGTTGGAAGGTGAACCTTCGGGCCCAGTCTGAGGTCCTGAGAGCTCATGGCTTGGGGGTGGACGCTGTTAAGAAGCCTTTGAAACTAAGACTTGGCGCTCCGGTACCGCTTGCTGTGCAAGGTGGGAGTCTTTTACAAATTTTAGGGCATTCCTCTGACACCACCTGGTACAGAGGTCCTGGATGGCAGGAAGCTTGACCCCAGTGATGTACTGGGCTGTACACACTACCCTCTGTATTTTTTTTATTTCAACTTTATTTAACCAGGTAGGCTAGTTGAGAACAACTTCTCATTTACAACTGCGACTTGGCCAAGATAAAGCAAAGCAGTGCGACACAAACAACAACACAGAGTTACACATGGAATAAACAAACATAGGGGGAAGACGTCTATATACAGTGTGTGCAAATGAGGTAAGATACGGGAGGCAATAAATAGGCCATAGTGGTGAAACAATTACAATTTAGCAATTAAACACTGGAGTGATAGATGTGCAAAGATGAATGTGCAAATAGAGATACTGGGGTGCAAAGGAGCAAAAATAATAATAACAGTATGTGGATGAGGTAGTTGGATGGGTTATTTACAGATGGGTTATGTACAGGTGCAGTGATCTGTGAGCTGCTCTGACAGCTGGTGCTTAAAGTTAGTGAGGGAGATATGAGTCTCCAGCTTCAGTGATTTTTGCAGTTCGTTACAGTCATTGGCAGCAGAGAATTGTAAGGAAAGGCAGCCAAAAAGGAATTGGCTTTGGGGATGACCAGTGAAATATACCTTCTGCAGCGTGTGCTACGGGTGGGCGCTGATATACCTTCTGCAGCGTGTGCTACGGGTGGGCGCTGCTATGGTGACCAGTGAGATGAGATACGGTGGGGATTTACCTAGCAAAGACTTATAGATATCGTGGAACCAGTGGGTTTGGTGACGAATATGAAGCGTGGGCCAGCCAACGAGAGCATACAGTTTGCAGTGGTGGGTAGTATATGGGGCTTTGGTAACAAAACGGATGGCACTGTGATAGACTGCATCCAATTTGCTGAGTAGATTGTTGGAGGCTATTTTGTGAATTACATCGCCGAAGTCAAGGATCGGTAGGATCGTCAGTTTTACGAGGGTATGTTTGGCAGCCTGAGTGAAGGATGCTTTGTTGCGAAATAGGAAGCCGATTATAGATTTAATTTTGGATTGGAGATGCTTAATGTGATTCTGGAAGGAGAGTTTACAGTCTAACCAGACACCTAGGTAGTTGTAGATGTCCACATATTCTAAGTCAGAACCGTCCAGAGTAGTGATGCTGGATGGGCGGGCAGGTGCTGGTAGCGATCGGTTGAAGAGCAAGCATTTAGTTTTACTAGCATTTAAGAGCAATTGGAGGCCACGGAAGGAAAGTTGTATGGCATTGAAGCTCGTCTGGAGGTTAGTTAACACAGTGTCCAAAGAAGGGCCAGAAGTATACAGAATGGTATCGTCTACATAGAGGTGGATCAGAGAATCACCAGCAGCAAGAGCAACATCATTGATGTATACAGAGAAAAGAGTCGGCCTGAGAATTGAACCCTGTGGCACCCCCATAGAGACTGCCAGAGGTCCGGACAACAGGCCCTCTGATTTGACACACTGAACTCTGTCTGAGAAGTAGTTGGTGAACCAGGCGAGGCAGTCATTTGAGAAACCAAGGCTACTGAGTCTGCCGATAAGAATATGGTGATTGACAGAGTCGAAAGCCTTGGCCAGGTCGATGAAGACGGCTGCACAGTACTGTCTTTTATCGATGGCGGTTATGATATCGTTTAGTACCTTGAGCGTGGCTGAGGTGCACCCGTGACCGGCTCGGAAACCGGATTGCACAGCGGAGAAGGTACGGTGGGATTCGAGATGGTCAGTGATCTGTTTGTTCACTTGGCTTTCGAAGACCTTAGATAGGCAGGGCAGGATGGATATAGGTCTGTAACAGTTTGGGTACAGGGTGTCTCCCCCTTTGAAGAGGGGGATGACCGCGGCAGCTTTCCAATCCTTGGGGATCTCAGATGATACGAAGGAGAGGTTGAACAGGCTGGTAATAGGGGTTGCGACAATGGCGGCGGACAGTATCAGAAATAGAGGGTCCAGATTTTCAAGCCCAGCTGATTAGCATGGGTCCAGGTTTTGCAGCTCTTTCAGAACATCTGCTATCTGGATTTGGGTAAAGGAGAAGCTGGGGAGGCTTGAGCGAGTAGCCGTGGGGGGAGGGGGGGGGGGGGGGGGGCAGAGCTGTTGGCTGAGGTTGGAGTAGCCAGGGGGAAGGCATGGCCAGCCTTGAGAAATGCTTGTTGAAGTTTTCGATTATCATGGATTTATCGGTGGTGACCATGTTACCTAGCCTCAGTGCAGTGGGCAGCTGGGAGGAGGTGCTCTTGTTCTCCATGGACTTTACAGTGTCCCATTACTTTTTGGAGTTAGAGCTACAGGATGCAAATTTCTGCTTGAAAAAGCTGGCCTTTGCTTTCCTGACTGACTGCGTGTATTGGTTCCTGACTTCCCTGAACAGTTGCATATCGCGGGGACTATTCAATGCTATTGCAGTCCGCCACAGGATGTTTTTGTGCTGGTCGAGGGCAGTCAGGTCTGGAGTGAACCAAGGGCTATATCTGTTCTTAGTTCTGCATTTTTTGAACGGAGCATGCTTATCTTAGATGGTGAGGAAGTTACTTTTAAAGAATGACCAGGCATGCTCAACTGACGGGATGAGGTCAATATCCTTCCAGGATACCCGGGCCAGGTTGATTAGAAAGGCCTGCTCGCAGAAGTGTTTTAGGGAGCGTTTGACAGTGATGAGGGGTGGTCGTTTGACCGCAGACCCATAGCGGATACAGGCAATGAGGCAGTGATCGCTGAGATCCTAATTGAAGACAGCAGAGGTGTATTTGGAGGGCAAGTTGGTCAGGATAATGTCTATTAGGGTGCCCATGTTTACGGATTTAGGGTTGTACCTGGTGGGTTCCTTGATGATTTGTGTGAGATTGAGGGCATCTAGCTTAGATTGTAGGACTGCCGGGGTGTTAAGCATATCCCAGTTTAGGTCACCTAACAGAACAAACTCTGAAGCTAGATGGGGGGCGATCAATTCACAGATGGTGTCCAGGGCACAGCTGGGAGCTGAGGGGGGTCGGTAGCAGGCGGAAACAGTGAGAGAATTATTTCTGGAGAGATTAATTTTTAAAATTAGAAGTTCGAACTGTTTGGGCATAGACCTGGAAAGTATGACAGAACTTTGCAGGCTATCTCTGCAGTAGATTGCAACTACTCCCCCTTTTGCAGTTCTATCTTGACGGAAAATGTTATAGTTGGGTATGGAAATCTCAGAATTTTTGGTGGCCTTCCTAAGTCAGGATTCAGACACGGCAAGGACATCAGGGTTGGCAGAGTGTGCTAAAGCAGTGAGTAAAACAAACTTAGGGAGGAGGCTTCTGATGTCGACATGCATGAAACCAAGGCTTTTTCGATCACAGAAGTCAACAAATGAGGGTGCCTGGGGACATGCAGGGCCTGGATTTACCTCCACATCACCCGAGGAACAGAGGAGGAGTAGGATGGGGGTGCGGCAAAAGGCTATCAAAACTGGTCGCCTAGAGCGTTGGGGACAAGGAATAAAAGGAGCAGATTTATGGGCGTGGTAGAATATATTCAGGGCATAATGTGCAGACAGGGGTATGGTGGGGTGCGGGTACAGTGGAGGTAAGCCCAGGCACTGGGTGATGATAAGAGAGGTTGTATCTCTGGACATGCTGGTTATAATGGGTGAGGTCACCACATGTGTGGGAGGTAGGACAAAGGAGGTATCAGAGGTATGAGGAGTGGAACTAGGGGCTCCATTTTAAACTAAAACAATGATAACTAACCTGAACAACAGTATACAAGGCATATTGATATTTGAGAGAGACATACAACAAGGCATAAAGTAATCGCAGGTGTTGATTGGGAGAGCTAGCTAAAACAACAGGTGAGACAACAACAGCTAGTCAGCTAACACAACAACAGCAGGTAAAATGGCGATGACTAGGCAGAGAGGGTCAGATTAACTACACACAGAGTCTGAGTACCGTGATTAATGGACAGTCCAGCAGGCATCAGCTATGTTGCCAAGTGATCATAGTGTCCAGGGGGCAGCAGTAGATGGAACAGGGAAACCGCCACTAGGCGACACAGCGTTTAAAGTTAGTAGCCCGGGGGTGGTAGGGGGGTCTGCTCAGACGGAGGCCGGTTGAAGGCACAGCGGATGGAGTATTCGTCGGCAGACCAGTCGTGGTGGTGCGGCGGGGCATCGTGTCGACAGAGAATCCAAGCCAGATGGCGAAAGAGGTATTGTAGAATTGTGTTTGCTAGCCGTGAGATGTGCCTGGCTCATGGCTAACTGGTGCTAGCTTCGTGGCAGTGGCGTTAGCCACTATAGCCAATCGGTAGCAGTGGTGATCCGGTGACAAGGTCCAGAGTTTACAGAAAAGATCCGGTGGAGTATTGGGCTCCACCTTGGCTTTCAAAGACCTTAGAAAGGCAGGGTAGGATATATATAGGTCTGTAGCGGTTTGGGTCTAGAGTGTCTCCCCCTTTGAAGAGGGGGATGACCGCGGCAGCTTTCCCACATTTGGGGATGTCAGACAATACGAAAGAGAGGTTGAACAGGCTAGTAACAGTGGTTGCAACAATGTAGTGCCTTGAGGTTGGAGGCTGAGCAGTTGCCATAACTGGCAATGGTGCAGCTGTAGAACTTTTTGAAGATCTGAGGACCCATGCCAAAACTTTTCAGTCTCCTGAGGGGAATAGGCTTTGTTGTTGTGCCCTCTTCACGACTGTCTTGGTGTGTTTGGACCATGATAGTTTATTAGTGATGTGGACACCAAGGAACTTGAAGCTCTCAACCTGCTCCACTACAGCCCCATTGATGAGAATGGGGGTGTGCTCGGTCCTCCTTTTCCTGTAGTCCACAATCATCTCCTTTGTCTTGATCACATTGAAAGATTGTTGTCCAAGCACCACACGGCCAGGTCTCTGACCTCCTTCCTATAGGCTGTCTCATCATTGTCGGTGTTGTGCCACCGGAAAACTTAATGATGATGTTGGCGTCGTGCCTGGTCATGCAGTCATGAGTGAACAGGTAGTACAGGAGGGGACTGAGCATGAACCCCCTGAGGGGCCTCTGTGTTGAGGATCAGCATGGCGGATGTGTTTTTACCTAACCGTACCCCTGGGGGCGGCCAGGGGTACGGTTAGGAAGTTCAGGATAGAATTGCAGAGGGAGGTGTTTAGTCCCAGGGTCATTAGCTTATTGATGAGCTTTGAGGGAAAATTGAAAATTGGAGTGGGTCTAGGGTTTAAGGAATAATGGTGTTATGTGACCCATGACCAGCCTTTCAAAGCTGCGGGTCGGTAGTCATTTAGGCAGGTTACCTTAGTGTTCTTGGGCACAGGAACTATGGTGGTCTGCTTGAAACATGTTGGTATTACAGACTCAGTCAGGGACAGGTTGAAAATGTCAGTGAAGACACTTGACAGTTTGTCCACGCATGCTCGGAGTACACGTCCTGGTAATCCGTCTGGCCCTGCGGCCTTGTTAATGTTGACCTGTTTAAAGGTCTTACTCACATCAGCTACGGAGAGCGTGATCACACTGTCGTCTGGAACAGCTGATGATCTCATGCATGTTTCAGTGTTGCTTGCCTCAAAACGAGCATAGAAGTAATTTAACTCGTCTGATAGGCTTGCGTCACTGGGCAGCTCGCAGCTGTGCTTCCCTTTGTAGTCTGTATTATTTTGCAAGCCCTGCCACATCCGACGAGTGTCGGAGCCGGTGTAGTATGATTCAATCTTAGACCTGTATTGACGCTTTGCCTGTTTGATGGTTCGTCTGAGGGCATAGCGCGATTTCTTATAAGCTTCCGGGTTCCGAGTCCGCTCCTTGAAAGCGGCAACTCTACCCTTTAGCTGTGGCGGCAGGGTAGCCTAGTGGTTAGAGTGTTGGACTAGTAACCGAAAGGTTGCAAGTTCAAATCCCAGAGCTGACAAGGTACACATCTGTTGTTCTGCCCCTGAACAGGCAGTTAACCCACTGTTCCTAGGCCATCATTGAAAATAAGAATTTGTTCTTAACTGGCAAATATTATTAAAAAAGTGCAGATGTTGCCTGTTGCCTGTGGGTAAGACGTCATCGATGCAATTATTGATGACACTGACACTGATGTGCCATCGGAAGCTTTAGTTTTTGCTTGTAATTGCTTGTAATCGGAAATCGGGAGGATTATGCTTAAAATTATGCTTAGATTTGCCAAAAGGTGGTCTAGAGTTTTTTCCCTCTGGTTGCAGAGGGAAAGTCCCTGGCTACTATTAAAGTCCCCAGCTACTAGGAATTATCAGCTTCTAGGAATTATGACTGTAATACAGCTCATTGACTGCGGTCTTAGTGTCAGCTTCGGTTTGTGGTAGTAAATAGACAGCTACGAAGAATATAGATTAAAACTCTATTGGTAAATAGTGTGGTCTACAGCACCCACAGCATGATGCTGCCACCAGCATGCTTCACCGTAGGGATGGTGCCAGGTTTCCTCCAGATGTGACGCGTGGCATTCAGGCCAAAGAGTTCAATCTTGGTTTCATCAGACCAGAGAATCTTGTTTCTCATGGTCTGGGAGTCTTTAGGTGCCTTTTGGCAAACTCCAAGCGGGCTGTCATGTGCCTTTTACAGGGGAGTGGCTTCCGTCTGCCCACTCTACCATAAAGGCCTGATTGTTGGTGCTGCAGAGATGGTTGTCCTTCTGGAAAGTTCTCCCATCTCCACAGAGGAACTCTGGAGCTCTGTCAGAGTGACCATCGGGGTCTTGATCACCTCCCTGACCAAGGCCCTTCCCCCCCGATTGTTCAGTTTGACCGGTCGGCCAGCTCTAGTTAGAATTTTGTTGGTTCCAAACTTCTTCCATTTTAGAATGATGGAGGCCACTGTGTTCTTGGGGACTTTCAATGCTGCAGACATTTTTTGGTACCCTTCCCCAGATCTGTGCCTCAACATAATCCTGTCTCGGAGCTCTACGGACAATTCCTTCAACCTCATGGCTTGGTTTTTGCTCTGATATATACTGTCAACTTATATAGACAGGTGTGTGCCTTTCCAAATCATGTCTAATCAATTGAATTTACCACAGGTGGACTCCCATCAAGTTGTAGAAACATCTCAAGGATGATCAATGGAAACAGGATGCACCTGAGCTCAATTTCGAGTTTCATAGCGAAGGGTCTGAATACTAACGTAAATAAGGATTAGTTTTTTTGTAACAATTTCTAAAAACCTGTTTATGCTTTGTCATTATGGGTATTGTGTGTAGATTGTTTTATTTAATCCATTTTAGAATAAGGCTGTAACGTAACAAAATGTGGAAAAAGTCAAGGGGTCAGAATACTTTCTGAAGGCATTGTATGTATTTATTATTAACAGAAACTGCAGCATAATGATACTATTAATATAATACTAGATAATACTTGCAAATTAATTACACATCTTTCTGTAATAAGACGAACTACACGTTTATTTATTGTGTTTTTGTTCTACCCCGTGTTATTTTTAGTACTACATTGATATTGATTTCTGCTTTGTTGGGTTTGGAGCTTGCAAGAAAGGCATTTCACCCTACTTGTGAACGTGACATTAACACTTGTATGTTTACCTACCCTTAAAGATAGGGTTAATTTTTATAGCTTTGAGTATAAAATATAGGATGGACCAAATAAATACATAGTTAAACTTAGAATGTAATAGGATCGTTGTGGGAGGGACATTGTGAAATAAGGAGTACTGATGGCTCAATTATTACCACATAAGTTCATGCATACAGTGAGTGTTCTTACAGTGCCTTGCGAAAGTATTCGGCCCCCTTGAACTTTGCGACCTTTTGCCACATTTCAGGTTTCAAACATAAATATATAAAACTGTATTTTTTTGTGAAGAATCAACAACAAGTGGGACACAATCATGAAGTGGATCGATATTTATTGGATATTTCAAACTTTTTTAACAAATCAAAAACTGAAAAATTGGGCGTGCAAAATTATTCAGCCCCTTTACTTTCAGTGCAGCAAACTCTCTCCAGAAGTTCAGTGAGGATCTCTGAATGATCCAATGTTGACCTAAATGACTAATGATGATAAATACAATCCACCTGTGTGTAATCAAGTCTCCGTATAAATGCACCTGCACTGTGATAGTCTCAGAGGTCCATTAAAATCGCAGAGAGCATCATGAAGAACAAGGAACACACCAGGCAGGTCCGAGATACTGTTGTGAAGAAGTTTAAAGCCGGATTTGGATACAAAAAGATTTCCCAAGCTTTAAACATCCCATGGAGCACTGTGCAAGCGATAATATTGAAACGGAAGGAGTATCAGACCACTGCAAATCTACCAAGACCTGGCCGTCCCTCTAAACTTTCAGCTCATACAAGGAGAAGACTGATCAGAGATGCAGCCAAGAGGCCCATGATCACTCTGGATGAACTGCAGAGATCTACAGCTGAGGTGGGAGACTCTGTCCATAGGACAACAATCAGTCGTATATTGCACAAATCTGGCCTTTATGGAAGAGTGGCAAGAAGAAAGCCATTTCTTAAAGATATCCATAAAAAGTGTCATTTAAAATTTGCCACAAGCCACCTGGGAGACACACCAAACATGTGGAAGAAGGTGCTCTGGTCAGATGAAACCAAAATGGAACTTTTTGGCAACAATGCAAAACGTTATGTTTGGCGTAAAAGCAACACAGCTGAACACACCATCCCTACTGTCAAACATGGTGGTGGCAGCATCATGGTTTGGGCCTGCTTTTCTTCAGCAGGGACAGGGAAGATGGTTAAAATTGATGGGAGGATGGATGGAGCCAAATACAGGACCATTCTGGAAGAAAACCTGATGGAGTCTGCAAAAAACCTGAGACTGGGACGGAGATTTGTCTTCCAACAAGACAATGATCCAAAACATAAAGCAAAATCTACAATGGAATGGTTCAAAAATAAACATATCCAGGTGTTAGAATGGCCAAGTCAAAGTCCAGACCTGAATCCAATCGAGAATCTGTGGAAAGAACTGAAAACTGCTGTTCACAAATGCTCTCCATCCAACCTCACTGAGCTCGAGCTGTTTTGCAAGGAGGAATGGGAAAAAATGTCAGTCTCTCGATGTGCAAAACTGATAGAGACATACCCCAAGCGACTTACAGCTGTAATCGCAGCAAAAGGTGGCGCTACAAAGTATTAACTTAAGGGGGCTGAATAATTTTGCACGCCCAATTTTTCAGTTTTTGATTTGTTAAAGTTCGAAATATCCAATAAATGTCGTTCCACTTCATGATTGTGTCCCACTTGTTGTTGATTCTTCACAAAAAAATACAGTTTTATATGTTTGAAGCCTGAAATGTGGCAAAAGGTCGCAAAGTTCAAGG